>NC_092821.1:97724959-97989959 GCF_023375885.2 Dermacentor andersoni
GTTATTTTACGACAAGCCCTGTCACGTATGTGCATTCGTTTTGAGAGGGTATACGTCCTTAGTCCGTGAAATCAGTCTGGTCTTCCTGGCAAACCAGATAATAACGAGTGTGCAGTTTTGTCGCAAACGCGCGTGATGTACGCCAATGAACAAAATGGTAAAACGAATATGTATCGTTAAAAGCCGATAACATTTTCATTCAGAGCACCAGTCACGTTCTAAACAAAACCAACTTCCTCTCTATAAACAGCATATGTAATGACTATACCGTACCCAATACGCATTGAAGTTGTTTTTACTGTTCGTCTCTTTCCTTTACCAGGCCCTGCGCGCTCAACGTGCGACGCATCTGAGAAGGAAAGGTGCGCTAAATTGGGAAAGGGATGCGAGTTTATCGGTGGAGGTGCTATTTGTTCTGGTAAGACGCCGCCAGTGAACTTCACGGCACACTAAAAACCACGCTCTCTTTTTTTGTTCTATTGCCTTCTTTCTCTTTCTTTTTAGAACAACAGTGGCGTGCTCACGATGTGTCGGTGTAATATGTATTTTTTGTGGTGATGCATTTACTGAAAATGTAATCTGGCCCCAACATATTATATAGGAGCGAACTAGAATACTAAGAACTGGCGGGATATGTATTTTTTTAATGCGAATAGCATTATTTGCCTACTTGAGCCGTTTTGAGCCTATCTGTCTATCTATCTATCTATCTATCTATCTATCTATCTATCTATCTATCTATCTATCTATCTATCTATCTATCTATCTATCTATCTATCTATCTATCTATCTATCTATCTATCTATCTATCTGTCTGTCTGTCTGTCTGTCTGTCTGTCTGTCTGTCTGTCTGTCTGTCTGTCTGTCTGTCTGTCTGTCTGTCTGTCTGTCTGTCTGTCTGTCTGTCTGTCTGTCTGTCTGTCTGTCTGTCTGTCTGTCTGTCTGTCTGTCTGTCTGTCTGTCTGTCTGTCTGTCTGTCTGTCTGTCTGTCTGTCTGTCTGTCTGTCTGTCTGTCTGTCTGTCTGTCTGTCTGTCTGTCTGTCTGTCTGTCTGTCTGTCTGTCTGTCTGTCTGTCTGTCTGTCTGTCTGTCTGTCTGTCTGTCTGTCTGTCTGTCTGTCTGTCTGTCTGTCTGTCTGTCTGTCTGTCTGTCTGTCTGTCTGTCTGTCTGTCTGTCTGTCTGTCTGTCTGTCTGTCTGTCTGTCTGTCTGTCTGTCTGTCTGTCTGTCTGTCTGTCTGTCTGTCTGTCTGTCTGTCTGTCTGTCTGTCTGTCTGTCTGTCTGTCTGTCTGTCTGTCTGTCTGTCTGTCTGTCTGTCTGTCTGTCTGTCTGTCTGTCTGTCTGTCTGTCTGTCTGTCTGTCTGTCTGTCTGTCTGTCTGTCTGTCTGTCTGTCTGTCTGTCTGTCTGTCTGTCTGTCTGTCTGTCTGTCTGTCTGTCTGTCTGTCTGTCTGTCTGTCTGTCTGTCTGTCTGTCTGTCTGTCTGTCTGTCTGTCTGTCTGTCTGTCTGTCTGTCTGTCTGTCTGTCTGTCTGTCTGTCTGTCTGTCTGTCTGTCTGTCTGTCTGTCTGTCTGTCTGTCTGTCTGTCTGTCTGTCTGTCTGTCTGTCTGTCTGTCTGTCTGTCTGTCTGTCTGTCTGTCTGTCTGTCTGTCTGTCTGTCTGTCTGTCTGTCTGTCTGTCTGTCTGTTTATAGCCCTTACGCCAACCCTGTGACCTAAACTGTCTCTCTGCTTGCCGTCATGGTCGTTCCATTGTCATCATCATAATCGTTCCATCTTTCTCTCGTCATGCCATCGTCTTCACGCCATCTACCGCGACCCAGTCACCCAAGTTGTTTAATAGCTTGGGGCAATATGTCTGCGCTCCTGGTCGTGATGCAATCGTGGCCGTTGCATCGCCGTTATTCCAGCTTTGTCGCCCGGTACTCGTGATGCCTTCGTTGTCGCGCCATCGTCGTCGTACAGCCGTTATGCATTTGTTGTCACACCGCCATAGTGTTGCCGTTATGGTCGCTCAATCGTCGTCCTTCCAGCTTCGTGACCTGACTCTCGTTATGCCGTGGTCGTCACGCCTTCTGCTCCGACCTAGTGGTCCAAATAGCTTAGGATAATATGTGTGCGTTCGGCGTCGCCATGCCGTAGTGGTCATTGCATGGTTGTCATTCCAGCTTTGTCATCCGACTCTCCTCATCGTATCATGTGGTCGTCGTCACGCTGTCGTTTCATCATTGTCAGTACTTCGCTAACGTCATCCCATCGTCGTGATGCCGTCGTTGTCATGCTGCCTTCGTCATTCCATCGACATCAATTTTTCTTTGTCATTTTATTGCTGTCACGCTGTCGCCATTAAATTGGGATTATGCAATCCTTGTCATGCCGTCATCGTCAGTCGCTATCGCGCCCCCACCGTCAGACCGTCCTCGTGATGCCATCGCGGTCGTGCCATCATTGTCCCTTGAGCTAAGTCATCCGGATCTGATCATAATGCTGTCGTCGTCAAGCCATCGTCGTCATACAAACTTCGTGATACAGTAATAGTCACGCCATTGTAATTATACACTCGTCGTCATCCCACTCTCATGTCGTTGTCTTACCACTATCGTTACTGTATCGTCATCATACAGTCATCGTCATGCATTCCTCTTCATACCATTGTGGTCATGCCATCGGTGTCACCCTGTTGTTTCTTCAGTGTCGTAATTGCGTCCTCGACACAAAGACGCTATCATGCATCCGTTGTCATACCGTCAATGCCATGCCTTTTGGTCATGCGATCGTCGCCATTCTGGCTTTTTCGCCCGGTTTTCGTAATACAGTCGTCATCTTGTCCTCATGTCATCGTCGTCCGGTTGTTGTTGTCATACCATCGCCCTAATTCAAGAATAGACATGTCATCGTAGTCATGCCATCGATGTCACACGCTTCTGTCGCTCTGTGGATATCATTCCTACTTTCTCGTTCCATCGTCACTCTGTCAGCCTCATACAGTCCCCATTATGCCTCCATGCTTATGGACAGCTTTGGCAAGCGATTGTCATAGTTGAGTGGGATCATATCGGAGTACGTAAGCATATAGCCGAATCAATGAGCTTCAGAATTACCACTACTCAAGCTAAACAAACGGCACTTAAGGAATAAGGTAATTCGCATTCATTGCCATTATCATATGTTCGTCGACAGTGATCATATATCGAGAGTCATCGTCCGTAACTTTTGTTGGTTGAAACGATATGAAGAAACCAAGCAATGGAGCCAGAATGTGTGCAGTGGAAATTAATTCTTGTAATTATTGAAGTGACGCTCGTGTTATTTCTATTGTCAGGAAAGAAACGCACGAAATGCAATGAGCAAGAGGAGGAAAAGTGCAAAGCAATGCAACGACAATGCGAGTTTGTCGACGGAGCTCCTCTTTGCCTAGGTAAGTATGACGTCATCATCGTCAGCGCACTGAACTCGTTAAAAAGAAAAATCATGGGTGTAACAGAAACAAAAACAATGGCCTGTATTCGGGATTAAATGCATGCAGACACGGCATTCCGGCTGATATTAGATCAAGTAGTAGAATAGAGCAGGCTATGCAGTCTTCGACAAGGTACACCCTTTAAGGTGTATATTTGCCACACAACGATAATTGTCATCTGCCTTGGTTGCGTTTCCTTTCTTGAAAACGCTACACTCGCTACTTTCCAGCCGAGAATGTTCCGTCATGCTGATAACGCGCATGCCGTTTGTGATTTGGAAGTACCGGGCTCGCGGACAAGGACCGGGAAATGCGGACAATACAGATGACGATTATTGATGTGCGGAAAGATACAACCCAAAAGGGGTAATTTTGTTTAGGATTGTGTAAGGCATATACACTCTCAAGCTAAATTACACCCTTTGTGCGCTATCTTGCCCTGTGCTGTGGAGCGCGTCGTCAACCAAGTTCATCAGTGCCAACTGTATGAGGTCCACGCCTGCGTTTTTGGGGTCCTCTGTCGGTTACGTCAGCGGAAATTTGCTTCACCACTTCTCTGCTGAAGAACGCGGTGCTGTCAAGCGCCTTCTTGACAACTCTGAGGTCGACATTCTCCTTGCTGACAAGTAGAATGCTTGTCAGCAGTGCTGGACCTGCTTGACAACCAGGACAGTTGCGTTCGGCTCACCCGGGACCCTACCTTGAAAGCACAGAAAGAACTACAGAAACCCCTAGCGGAGGTGTTCCACTTCGTTTATCCTGAACAGAAGTCCCTCAACTGTTCGCTCCTTTGTCATAATGGTGCGCCCCCTGCGCTTTATGGCTTACCGAAGATCCACAAACCGGATGTCCCTTTGCGACCCATGGCGGACTTTACCCGTTCCCCCCTGTACAAGCTATCCAGCTTTCTGCACATAATTTTGTCCCCTCTCGTTGGAAAAGGCATAACGCATGTGCACAACTTCATCGATTTCGTTGAAAAATCCGGGATATCGTTCTCGGTGACGACGAGGTGATGGTTTTGTCTGACTTGTGTCTTTGTTTACTTCCATTCCCACTGACATGGCTGTGGAAGCGTGTTCTGCTGCTCCCGACGCCGATCCGGCTCTACCGTAACGGTCGCCTTTTGATGTCCCTCAGTTGAGGACTCCTCTGTTTCTGCCGGCAACACCTACTTCTGTTTCGATAGGGCCATCTGCAAGCAAGTCCACGGCGCACCAATGGGTGCCTCTGTCTCGTACTGCGAATCTGACAATCAAATGGCTGGAAAGTCGCGCGCTCGCTACTTTGAGCTCACCAACAAGAATTTTTTTTATGCTACGTTGACGATTGTGTTTACGTAATCAAGCGCCGTGCTTTGGAAGTTTTCACCACGCATCTAAATAATCAAGCAGATTGAATTCAATTCACGGTTGAGAGGAACACAGACCCAAAAGTGCCTTTTTTGAATGTATTGGTGAAAAGAAGCAATGGCGCCGTTTCTTTTAGCGCTTTCAGAAAGAGTACGCACAGTAGCCGGTACCTGAATTTCTTGTCTGTGCACCCTGACGCTCACAAGAGGTCAGTAGTTGCCTCCCTGTTGGGCTGTGCGAGCCGCATTTGAACGAAACCTGAAGGCCTAAATTCCAATAGGCAGACAATACGGAAAGTTCTTTCGGCGAGCTGTTACCCCCCTGCGTTCATGAATGCTGTAGAACAACGTCTGTTCAATCCTTTCCAAGCTAGCAGTGCCCATCCGAAGAAACGTGTTTACATTCCTTACGTGCCCGGGATAAGCGAGACCTTATCAAGCGTGCTGTGTAAACATAACGCTGCGGTGGTTCACATCCCTGTGCACTAACTGAGGCAAGCACTCGTTAGTGGGGAGGACAAGCTGCCGAAGGGAGCTTTTCCTGGCGTTGTTTACAAGATGCCCTGCGCGGATTCCAATTGCGCCTACATACGGGAGACGGGCAACTTTAACCAGCGGCTGCGGCCAACATCAAAACGATGTGGATAAGGAAAGGGTAGCTTCAAATGCTTAGGTAGAACGTGCAGGAACGACTGCGCACAATATTGACTGGACGAAATCTAGTCTAATCAGCCAGAAAAAAAACTGGAAGTCACGTCTGTACGTGGAGTCCCTCGAGATACAATCAACAGAACACATGCTCAATCGAAACGAAGGAACCCTCCCCCTGTCTTACGTGTGGTGTTTGCGCCACATGCTAAAACATGTTTAGGTAGGCACATCAACTTTTTTCGCCCCATTGTGAACAAGGTTTCCGCATGAAAGCCGAAACCTATTGTATTTGATTAAGTTTTACATTGTAGGTGTACATCTTTCTTTGTCACGTTGTGTGGCAAGATACGACCTAAAGGGTGTGCATTTCTTTAAGAACGTATAACTGGCTGTAGCGACCCCAAAAAATGCACCAAACGGTCTTTTTCTTCTTCCTTTTACAGCGAAGCTGTTAAGGGTAAAGTACACGTACGCTTGCCGGCACGCGAAAGCTCACGCCCGCGCGCCTACGCATGCGCAGATGTTGCGGCATGCGTCGTACACGTCGAAGCGCGGCGCGGGCGCAGACAGTTATCGGTGCTCTCGAACTGACTGGATGCCTCACAGAAACAGGAACCGATGTCTGCCAAGGCGGAAATAGTGAGCCAGGCGGGCGCGCACTGGCACGGATCTTGAAGGCTCAAACCGCCATTCCTCGCGAGGTGCAAACGCAAATGCGCACGGCCGCGAGCTTTCGCGCGCCGGCATGCGTAAGTAGTTTGGCCTTTAGGTTCCGCCTGCGATGGCGTGCTGGGTATCGAATGTCAATCAAAGGACAGCCAGAGTCCAAACTTTTAATTTGAAGCTTACTTATAAATTATTGTAAAATAAAAGTTACCTTGCGTATAGCTCATTCAAATTGACAAGAAACTAATATGGGCAGGTTTTTAAGCTGCAATCCGTAGTTTCTTTGTCTGACCGGCTCCACGTCTAGGAGTTTGTACGGCTGCGACTGTGCGCACACATGAGAACACAGTATTGCCCGAAGTCAGCGGAAACCATTTATTTGTCTCCAGCGACATCCAGCACTGTACAAACGCCCGGTCACGGGCCTGCGTGGGTTTCTAAGGGCTACCGGGCCAAAAACGAATAAACACGGACAGGGACGTCACATCTACGTCACTGCGGGAGGATGGCTACCCGCGAAACGTCGCTAAAAGAAGTCCCCGCGGCTATGCTACTTGCTCTCGCGATAACCAATAGGCCCCCCACTCGCGAGAGCTCGCGCAATATCAGTTGGCTTGGTCGTGCGATAACTGCGACTCGGCGCAGTATGACCACAGGATGAGCACTAAGCAGTTCTTCGGCTTTATAGCGTTCGTAGAAGGATCGACTCACGGAACGCCTTCGCCGCAGGTGCAAGAAAGAAAGAAAAACGTGTGCGTACTCAGTGGTGTCCCGGAGAAATCAGCCTCGCGCTTGCTCTGCCGACCACCGCCAGCCGCGCGAGCGCCACCGCCGCAAACCCTCACGAGGGGGGGGGGGCAGGGGTGATTGTAGTGAAGAAAATATGCGTGTTTCTACAGCCCTTATAGGGAGCACGGCTCAGCAATTGTGGGAAAGGGGAATGGTGGGGGAAAAAGTAAAGAAGTGGAGAAGAGGTAGGGTGGGAAGGAAGGGGAGGGAGTAGTGTTCCGCACCTCAGACGCGGGTGCAATACCTCTACAGCCCTTCATCCAGCATCGTGTCCTCAACGTAGCCGAGTACTGCCGTGAAGACCTGGCTGTGACGGCAGGCTGGGAAGAGGAGGTCGTTGCTGGAAGCAGCTGGGAGTCCCAAGTGGCGTAGCTCAGTCACCATGGTAGTTCGTTGAGGGTTGAGTGTGGGGCAATGGTACAGTAGATGTTCCAGTGTTTCGTCTGCCCCGCACTCTGTATAGATCGGCGAGACTCTGCCCAGCTGGAAGCTCATGGCCGCTGTCCAACAGCAGCCGATCTGCCGGCGGAGGAGCGACCGCTCCCTTACCGCGAGTGAAGCACCACCGTCGACAACCGTCGCGAGTGGAAAGGGAGAAGTGTAGGGAAGACAGAACAGGAGAATACCCGCAGAAAAGCACTGAGCCGCAAGTCAATCCCACATTGTTGAGCACATAAACTAGGTTGATACTGCTCAACAGCGGCCCAATTGTCCGGGAAGGACCACTGGCCAAACCAAAGCCCAGTCAACCCAGGTAGAGGAGGGCAGTGTACCGAATAGCATTGGGTTGATGAGTACATATAAGATCCGGGACGCGGCACCTATGGCTACCAAGGGCCGTGTAATGTAAGACTATTCCAATATGTTTTTATTCCAATCTCCTTAAGTCAAATTTGTGTAACCGCCGACGCAAGCATCAGACGGTCACCCGCAGGGTTGTCTGAACAAACCAATCAAAAGCTCCCCTCGTTCATAGGAGGTCACTTTCGTTTACTTGAAAAAACGAATAATTTTGCCTGTACTGAGCGGCTTGTATTATCTACTTTGCTCACAAGAGGCGAGGAACATGCTCAAGTGGAGAGGGATTCGATGGGGCCGAGCCACTGCACTGAATATCGATAACTGGATGAAGAGGGCGGTGCAGGCGTTTGCGATTGGTCCGTTTTCTCTTAGCTTGCCGTGGCTCGTCCACAATCGTGGCGGCATGCAACGGAAGCTTAAGAACGACGCTAAAACGGATCCTCAGCAAATAAGAGTCGGCATAACGAGGTCGTAAACGTGCCGAAAGTTCTCCAAAACGTTAGGCGGCCACGCAAAAAGTTTTCTTACACGCAAATAAACCCATGCTCTCCGGCAGGGGCGAGTAGCCAGTGCCGGAGCGATCGGCGGCAGCCATGTTTTATTTCTTTCGGAACGGGGCAGCCTGCGGCTATTCCAAAAAAATTCACTTTTGTTCGGAATATTAATGCATCGTTAACCCGTACACGTCACTTTGACGCATAAGATTTGCGGTTTTGTGACGTCGCGTGAGATGCACGTGAAGTGGGTGCAGCCCGAAAACTTTTGACCAATAGTCGAGGGCTAATAGCGAAAATGCGTCGAGTCAGAAATAACTATGTTTGTTTTGTTCGGTCAAATTATGCATAATCAGTGTGTACACGTGATATCAGATGGCGAGCTATTGCGGTTTTCGTGACGTCGCGTGAGAGACAGGTGAAGTCGGGGTATTCCAAAAAAAGTTTTTGACCAATCGCAGTGGCTTGATTGCAGAATTGGAATAGAAAAGTTTGGAATAGATTTACGTTATAGCGCCCCAAGTCCTCTTTCCATCTGAGGATGGCACAGAGAACTGCCAGCAAGCGGACGCTTATAGCTTCTGAAGGTTGTGACAAGTCGGTCGTACATGTTTCAGCATAGTGCTTATCGGTGTCACCGCACGCATTCTACAAGCCGTGACGACCCTGCACTTGCTGGGGCCAAGTGCGGTTTGTCTACTTACTGATCGCAGTACATACACAGACAATAGTAACTTGCGTCTGACATGGGGTGAAAAGACTGCCGAAGCGCATGTTCGGCTACGCGACACCAAAGACGTGTGTGTGACGCATTTTACATGGTTGGCCTTTTGAACTAACAAGGTGGATCTCAAAAAGAAACGGAGTCGATGACAATTAGACGGTGAGATTTTGGAAATGTTGAAATTTATTAAGGGTTCAATTTACACAGCGCAGGGCTGAATCGTGATTTTGGAGAGGGATGCTCTTGTATGCAGCCGTAAACTAAAGTTTCAAGATTAATTGTCTATAAAGAATCAGGGTATAGGCTCGGGAGAAAAATGACTGTCGTGCCTTATGAAATGAATCCTCCATGACATATAGGACACAACAAAGACATGAGCTCGCAAGCAAGAACACTAAAAATGACTGCACGATAGCAATATTATATGGCACCGCTAAAAAAATATACAGGAAGGCAAACTATACATGAAGTTTCACGTAACTCTAGATATAATATAAATGCTCATTGCACGAACTACCGTATAAGCGTACATAATTTTCTTGACGCCAAGATCGACACCAGATCTTAATTTGCAGTAGCAGTGCTTTCCTAATCTCAAGCGGGGTACAGACAGCTCAACGCTGGAGCAAGTTATTAATAAGGAGGCCCAATCACAGTCTTGTCCTTAGGAATATCTTCTTTGTAACTCCACCTATAAATTACATATAAGTAACTACATAAAACATGGTTATGATTCTAAACTCGGGAACAGCGAATCGTAACATTTATATCCCTAATTGTGTTCTGCGGAAAAGAATGATGCAGTGTTTCTTGTTGATGAGTAGTTTACGACAACTGATGATAATTTTCACTTGACACGGAATGGAGGTAGAGTCTCCTAATACTTCCGAATTAACCCCAAGACCGTGCTCTGCGGCTCAGTCTGGTCGTTCGCCAATAACAAAGGCGTCTCGATTCTGTTCGCTGCTTCACTCATAGCGAACTTTATTGCCCGCTTGAGAGCACTGAGTGAAAAGAAAAAAGCATTCCGGTTAGCGCAGCGGAGTTCATTACGAAAAACCACCCGGCTAACGGCTGAATTCGCACCAGGTATATTGCGAATCGATGTCTCTATTCCTCTGTTCAGACTTCCAAATTCGGAAATTCACGTGTCCTAGAGCCATTCTTCACGGAAACGGTGAAGAGTGCAAAAATACTTGTAAAGCCCAACGACATCCCTTGCTCTCGGTAATGCTGGCTTGCGGGCTTACTAATTAATCACGGTACATTACGAGAGCACGACTATATATTGAGTCGAAATGTAAATGTCACAAATGTTCACGTACGCGCAGGTTATTCGCATCCTCCTTCATATGCCACAACAACATTCCTTGCACAGAGGTATCCTCTTCTTTCTTGCCTTTGACTCGTATACAATAAGTGAAGTATAGCCAGAGTATCAAAGCCAACACTAAAACACATTAAAAAATTCATAATTCTTTCCGTGCCTTTGATAAAATTGAGATACAATAGACTGCGAGGCCAGTTTCTCTTTCATAGAACTGAGCTAGACTACCGCCAACACGCGTTTGTCTTTAGTTTATGCCACTATATCTCAAGTCCCCAGCGGATATAATTTTATAATATCAATGCAAAAATTTCGAAGCAATAGTTATGCTGAAGTAAAACTAAGTTACTGCTCATTATGTGTAGTCCTGTAAAACATTATTTGTGCTTTCCTTGTTTCTCTTATATGAGCCTTGTGAATATTACGATGCGATAGGCTCTCTGCAGAAGCACGGCACTTCTCTCTAACCCAAAAGACGTGCTAATTACTAAAATTGCAGGGTGTTTATGCATGCCACTTATGAACGTGCTGCCATCTCAATGAAAACCACGCATACCGCCCTTAATGCATTTAATAGAAAACTCACAGAACTGATATCTTTGTTCCTATCTCTGCATCTCATTTTAAACTCCTGCATTTACTCTACGATTCTTGCCTGATTATTCGTGTGCATATTGCTTCTTTCAAAAAAAAAAAGTCCCACTTTTACAGTGTTGCGCGCCGAAGCCACGATCGGATTATGCGGCACGTCGGACGTTGAATTAATTTTTGACCTGCTGAGGCTCCTTACCGTGCACATAAACTAAGTGTACAGGAGCTCCTATACACTTCGCCCCCCTCAAAATGGCGCCTGCCGCCGCCTAGATTGAATGCGCGACTTCGGGAGGTCAGTAGCGCAACGCTATAGCTGTTAAGCTATTACGCCAGATACAGTCTAGCCCGGTTATAACGAAGCCACTTATAGCGAAATAGCGGTTATAACGAAGGGATTTCAATTTCCCATTCCCATGTTTGCATTTTTTTTCATAGTCCACATATTACGAAATAGCGGATATAGCAAAGTGATTTCCGATTCCCGCCGACTTCGTTATAACCGGGCTAGACTGTATATTGTTTTCTTTTTCTGCAACCGACCTTTGTCTGCTGGATTCGTTGGCTATGCTCGGCTAAATTTTGACCCACAGTTCTCGTCAGGATACTTCTTACTTCGGTGTATCTCAGCTATGGCATGCAAATTATTCTTTACCGAATGCACGATCGTAGCCCGGATCATTAAACTTGAAAAAAAAAATGATCACAATAAAGCCGCGCGAAGTCATCGTTTTCTCTCGCAGTTTGCATGCTGCGATTAACTTTGCAATTTCTTTTTCTTCCTCCGTGCATCGCGACAGCCAAAAAGCGAGCAAAATGTAACGAAGAAGAGACGAAAGTATGCAAAAAACTTGGAAAATCATGCGACTTTTCAACAGGAGAACCGCAGTGCACCGGTAAGACTGTTTCATTTTAGACATCACTAAATTTAGCTGCACGCGACGCGGATGTGACAATAAATGGGTTTGTCAATGAGAAAGAAAAACCACATGCAAATTGCAGATAAATAAAGACAAATTACAACAAAACCGACTTTTAAAGAGAGCACCCAGTCACATTCAGCTACCGACAACATCACAAATATGACCTAAATCAATAACTATCTCCTTGCATGTCACACTTTTGCGTATTCTGCCCTTGTTTTCCTCGCTAAAGCAGGATTTTTTTATACTGGCTTTACTAGGAGCTAAGTGTTCCCTTCAACAGTGAACCGTACTGTGCACACTGCAACTTTTAGTAAATAAACTACTAAAGAGCACATGATGATTTGTTTTGTATGCATATAAAGTAAGATCATAGATTCGGATGTTATTTTTTCCTAAGGCACATGTTTGCATTCATATGCAGTAGAGTTAAAGGGACCACGACACGGTCTTCCAACATACATTGTTCTGAGTCAGTAATACTGCCAAAGTCGAACAAACTGTCCAAGTGAAGTGAACAAGAGGACGAGGTGTTGCGTCTCGATCCCCTCATATTTGTTGTGGCTCGCCCCTTGGCTCAACATCTTCCCGTAACAATACTGGAGCTTTGCATTGCAATAAAAAGTGTAGGAGCCAGTTCGCCTAGTACAGAAGCTGCCGAGCTCTGCGAAGCCTAAATCGGTTGTTCAGAATGCGGTCTCGAAACTGCTCCTACCGGCACCAACTGCACTGTTGATATGCAGCGTGTAATGTCGAGAAGCACGACGCATTGTCGAGTTGTTTGCAGCGTATTTCGTCCGGCTTAGCACCCGCTGGCATGCAATGTAGCTACGCGTTTGCTACAATTCAGTATTGTCGCAGAGTCTTCCCAGTAGCTGCCAGGTGCGACCACGATCGCCTTATGTGTGACCGCCCTCGCTTTGGGCGAGCACGAGACTGATGCTGACAGTGATGCTGACGAACGACCGAGTCGTCGTTAGACAGAATCACTCAAGACACCGATATACCACCACCGCGCTACAAGAACAGAAGGTTGGGACAGTGTGTACGAGTTCGTGGTTGGCCAAACAGCGCAAGATGAACACAGAGACGAGAAGACGACTGTAATGGCGCCGTCCGGTACGTATTCCTGTCTCTGTGTTTATCGTGCTTGAGCTGCTGTTAGGCCAAACGTGCCATAACACGCCGACAACTACGCCGATACGGCACACCAGTGCAAATTATACCGCACACAATCGGCCGGCGCTCTTGCCAACGACGCCAACGACAAGAAATTGCCAGTCGTCGTTACCCCGGCCTCCGGGAGATTGGTCGCTAAGCGAAAACTTCAAACGAAAAATGTCGCAGTTTCGCCCGAAAGGCGAAGAATCTATAGTGATAGCAAATTATTATTCAGCTATACGAAGTAAAGGTAGTGGTTTTAACGCCAGTATAAGCTTGTAGGCATTCGTTTACTAACTAAATTAACAAGGATGGTGTCACGCACGCACGGGCAAACGCATCTCACTCGATGACCTCAGTCACCCACTGTCAGAGCGCTAGCGTGGGGAAGTGCGGCGGCATCAGCTAGCGAATTACCCTTCGTGCTGCCTCTCGCTCCAACGTGAACTAAGCCGCGCGAATACAGCGTACCTGAAGCTATCATCCCTCGGCGCGCTTAGATTCCGTATCCTCGTAAAATCGCTTTCAAGGCCTACGCGGCCGTGTTCAGCGCGCCAACCGCAGGCGCCGATGGAGTAGAACACCCCTCCCCCATCCCCTCCCTTGCTAGCTAGCGCGCGATGGATGACAGCGCGCTTCGTCCCCGCTTTCCTGCCTTACGCGCGCGAGACCGAGCCACCATCCTGCTCGGCCCTCACCCTTTCCTTTTGCTCCCTACAAAACATTATAAAGCCTTGAACGCTTCAGTTCATTATAAATTGATCAATCACATGCCTCTTCGTACACTCCAGTCCTGCCGGCGAGTTCATGAACCTCCCTTTTCCTTCCAGATTGTCCTATAGATCCTTGCTGGACAGCTTGTCAGGAGGCAGAACCCAACAGAACGGTGCTCGCTGTCACATGCTCGGAGTCTGACATGTGCTCTTGCTCGTATGAAGATGGTAAGGAGCTCCAAAAGCATAAAAGTGGGAGATCAAAATATAATGCAAAAACTGATTGTCATTCCAGATCCAATTCTTATACAGGATGTCACAGTCAGCTTCAGCCAAGCGGCTGAAGAAACTAGTACAATATATGATTATAACACACACTGTGTCTGGTCATATGTCTTGTTTAGCCGCAAACATAATGTTTAATAGCTAGTTATACAGCTAACTAGAGAAGGTAAATAAACAAGTATTATAGCGTTGGATTCAGGGCATGACTGCCACTGCGAAAACTGTTACTGCGTTCTAAAACAACCTCTTCAGTCGTTTCTAGGCGCTATGTTCCGCCTAATTCTTTTTTCTCTCCGCACGCGAAATACTAAATGTGCCAGGTGATCGCGCGTCGGCGTGCCACGACACCGGCGGTCGCGAAAATGATTTGGAGGAACGAAGTCCACTCACTGCCTGAATCGGCAACCCACTGACTATTACGATAGGCTGCGACTGTCACGTGGTCACTCAAATCGCGATAAGCATAAGCCAACACCGCCAACTTGCCGTTTCCAGACGGTTGCCGATATGGGACAACCTGTACAACCTTGTTTATGTATTTACCTTATTTACTAAATACCGCAGGCCTTGATAGGCTCAAGCGGAAATGGCAATTAAAGAAAGATTTTTAAAAGACGTCTCTGTGTTACGGAGTTGTAGGCAACTGTGATATAGGGAGAGAAATAAGTGGTTCAATAATAAACACATGAGGCACAGAGCGGACATAGATACAGGACCAACATAAACAATGATATAATTAAAACAGTATTAAGACGATTAGACGGCGCCAACATCGTAACTAAACACACTAGGAACCCCAAAGGTGTATTATTCTTAAACAAGTTAGACTGTTTCAATGCTCACTGTTAGAGAGGGAACTTTCGGCTATACCTAAGTTTTGCAACACCCAAAATGTTTCACAAGAAGTTGATGAGATAGCCGTCCACTTACAGCTACCCAGCACCCTGCTCACTTCTATTATGATGAACGGAACGAAATGAACAACAGCAAGCAATGAGGCGACTAGGTGATATCTACTAGTTGTTGGTGCATGATTTCACAGCAAACGGTGCTAAAGCCGGGACAAAAACAGATTACGACATGAAATGTTTATTTCGTGAATGGCGGCTTATAAAGCTTAGAAGGGAATGAAAAAGAAAAGAGAAGAGCGAAAACCAAGTAAAACTCGAAGATAGCAGAAAAACTTTGAAGCACAACGCCTGCCTTATCCGCATACGTTGCCTCACAATTCAGAGTGTCTAGCCTCAAAACATGAAAAAAAAAAAAAATATCAAGCTTAGGCTGAAAGAGACACACAAAGAAAGTTTGTCATTTGGATGTCACAGCCAGCTTCAGCCAAGCGGCTGAAGAAACTAGTACAATATATGATTATAACACACACTGTGTCTGGTCATATCTCTTGTTTAGCCGCAAACATAATGCTTAATAGCTAGTTATACGGCTAACTAGAGAAGGTAAATAAACAAGTTTTATAGCGTTGGATTCAGGGCATGACTGCCACTGCGAAAACTGTTACTGCGTTCTAAAACAACCTCTTCAGTCGTTTCTAGGCGCTATGTTGAGACCTGGCTCACCAAGCTCTTTCAGGATTTGTGGAACAGACATCATTCTCACTCAAAACACTAAAACATTACATCAGCAAAACTGTAACATTGTTTCGTTCGGGTTGTTAGATATTGTTACGGGGAGTATTTAATCGACAGTAAACGGCTAGCGCTTGGTTAGTGAAGACAGCACAGGACATACAGGCAGCTGCCCTTTTAGTCCGAAAGGGGAGGCTATGACCTAGCCCCACTTGTTCGTCTTTGACTTCGACACTGTTCGTGACATTATGCCGGGCCGATGAATCACCGTCCCGGTGCTGGTTGTGTTCAAAATGGGTTGGCACATTTGTAACGCTTGAGGCGGGGCACATGTACCATGTAACTTCGTGGTGTGGCCGTCGATGAAGTGGATGCCATGGGAGTTATCTCATAGGTGACAGGAGTATCCTGGCGCAGCACGTGGTAGGACCCGACGCACCGCGACATTAAATTTTCAAAGAAGCCGACACGACGACATTGGAGCCTGAGAAAGACGAGACAGCCCGGTGAAAAAGCAGCATCCTGGTTTCGACGATCATAAATGGACTTTTGTGCGGTCTGCAATGACAAGAGCCTAGTCCGGGCTACTGTGCGCGCGACGAGCGCACGCGTGATGGAATCTTGCGCATAGCAAGTCGTGTACGTGGACGCAGGATCAGAGGGAGCCAGGTCTCAAAGTGTAATAAAAGATGGCGGTCAAAGAGACGATAGGAGGATGATGAGGATGTCAAGACGCGATGGGTTGCGTGCAAATGTGACGAACGAAAGGGCAACGTCCCAATCATAGTGATCAACAGAAACGTACATGGAAAGCCTGTCGGTCACGGTACGGTTGAGGCGTTCGGTGAGTCCATTGGTTTGAGGCTGATATGAGGTGGTGAAGTTGTGATGAGTAGCACATGATCGAAGTAGATCGTCAACCACACGAGACAGGAAGTACTGACCGCGATCTGTGAGTAGGTGATGTGGAGCACCATGTTGGAGGATGACTTCGTACAGTAGGAAGCCGGCTACGTCCGCGACGCAGTTGGTTGCAACGCTCGGGTAAACGCATATCGCGTGGCATAGCCTGTAGCGACTGTAATCCATTGGTTGACCTTCGTGGAAAATGGAAAGGGGTCGAGTAAGTCTAGGCCCACTTGATAAAAATGCTCGGTTGGAATGTCAATTGGCTGAAGGAGACTAGCAGGTTGAGTCGCAGGTTTTTTTGCGGCGCTGACACAGGTCACAAGATGTTGCGTAGCGGCGAACGGAGCGATAAAGGCCCTTCCAGAAGAAACGTCGTCGTATGCGATCATAAGTTCTCGAGACGCCTAAGTGCCCGGAAGGTGGGGCGTCATGAAACTGGACTAAGACATCTCTGCGTAGATGACGCGGGACAACTAGCAGGAATTCTGCGCCGTCGGCGTGCATGTTGCGCCGGTAAAGAACATTACCCTGAAGCAAGAACATGTTGAGTGAAGAGTCGAGGGTGCTGGATTGCAGACGGTCTATAAGAGAGGGTTACCATGAATCACTACGTTCTTCGTCGGCCATATGGGTCAAGTCCGTGATTGCGAAGACGTATATGTCGAGGTCTGTTTCAGTTGAGTCGGATGATTCAACGGGGTGACGGAATAGGCAGTCGACTTCAGTGTGTAACTTGCCTGATTTGTACACAACCGAGAACGTGTACTCCTGCGGCCGAGCCTCCCTGTGGGGTCTTTAAGTGTGGAGAGCCAGCAGAGCACATGATGGTCTATTATGACGACGAACGGCCCTCCACATAGGTACGGACGGAATTTCGCGACAGCCAAGACGAGAGCTAGGCACTCCCGCTTAGTAAGTAACAGCGTAATTCTTTTCTGACTGTGACAGGAGACGACTAGCATGCGCTATCGCCCGTTAGCTCCGTTCCATGTTTCGGCGTTGATGTAAGCTAAGCCAAGCTCTGTTCTAGCAGCTGGGTCAAAATGAGGAAGTACACGTGGTGATGTGAAGGCAGAAATCAACGATGCAAAGAAAGTCGCTTGGTCCGCGCCAGAAGAAAAGGTCGCATCCTTTCTGTGGAGGTACATGAGGGGTCGATCAATGTCATGCGAAGTTGAGAACAAAGCGGTGAAAGTAAGAGCAGAGCCCAAGGAAGCTGCGTACTTCATGCGTTGACCACGGAACCGGGAACTCACGGACGGCACGGACTTTGTCAGGGTTTGGTTAGACACCCATAGCATCAACTAGGTGTCCAAGTAATTTGGTCTGGAGGCGCCCGAAGGTGCACTTAGAGGAATTGAGCCGGAAGCCAGCCGGGCGAAATATGTCGAGAATGGCCGACAGACGAGAAAGATGGCTTTCAAAGCTGGGCGAGAAAACAATGACTTCGTCCATATAACAAAGACTAGTCGACCACTTAACACCGCGTAAAAGAGTGTCCATCATGCGCTGGAAAGTTGCAGGAGCGTTATACAACCCAAGAGGCATGATCTTAAATTGGTAGAAGCCGTTGGGTGTGATGAAAGCGGTCTTATCGCGGTCGCGGTTATCGAAGGCTATTTGCCAGTATCCCGAGCGGAGATCTAGCGATGAGAAATATCTGGCGCCATGGAGGCAGTCGAGCGCATAATCACTTCGAGGGAGAAGATACACATCCTTCTTCGTTGACCGATTCAGATGGCGATAATCGACGCAAAACTGCCAGCTTTATTCTTTTTGTCAAGCAGCACAGGGGATGCCCAAGGGGTAGAGGAAGGCTCTATCACATCTTTGTCAAGCATTTTCTGTACCCCCTTTTGAATGAGTTGGCGCTCAGAGTGACACACTTCGTAACGGTGCTTGTGAAAAAGAATGGCGTCTCCAGTGACGATGTAGTGGGCCACGACATGTGTACGGCCTAGTGGACTGTTCTCAACATAAAAAAAAAAAAACGTGAAGGTAAGAAAATAGGACAGCACGGAGTGCTTCACTTTGGGAAGGCAAGAAGTAGGGCATATCATTTTGTTTAAAAGAGCCTTAGTTGGCGCCGGAATAGAAGGTTGGGGCACGGTCTCATCGTCATCAACAAATGGGGAAACTGTACATTGTTCTAGCGGTGACAGTTCGGCTAGTGAAATTTCTTGGGGAAGAATATGGGTCGAAGCAGAAAAGTTGACGACCAGAAGAATAGTTCTATTGTTGGCAACAACCATTATAGTGTTAGGAAGTGCGATGTTGCGCGAGAGGATCAGATCTGTCAGGGGAGCGACCACATAGTCACCATCAGGAACTGGGTGAAACGGTGACAGAGGGACGTAGGTAGCAGCCTGAGCAGGTAGTCGTAGAAACTCCACAGAACGTAGTCAACTGTTGCGTGATGCGGCGTCGCCAGAACACAATGGCAGTTCGAGCCGCAAAATGCCAGTAGAATAATCGGTGAAGGCAGAGTGCGCGGTCAAGAAGTCAATACCGAGAAAGACATCATGTGGGCAAGCGTCGAGAACAGTGAAGAGAACTGAAGTGCGCTGGCCGGCAACATTAACGCTCGCAGTGCACATACCAAGAACCGGTGTTCTGGCACCATCAGCTACTCGCACAGTAGGAGAGACGGCAGGTGTCAGCACTTTTCGTAGGCGGCGCCGGAGCGTATTACTCATAACAGATATGTGGGCACCAGTATCAATGGGAGCAGTAACGGTCACACCGTCGACGAGAGCACCGAGCAAATTCCGTCATGAAGAGGGGGTCAATAGACGGTTTTCGGTCCTTGTCGTCAATGTAGCCTCACCTCCCGGAGCTGCACAGGCCAGTTTCCCGGGTGTTGGCCAGAATGCGCGAGGGAGGGAGAGCGACGGCGCTGAGGGTAGCGCGATTGGCGACTCTGAGGTGACGGCGGTCGGCTAGACCAGTGTCCTGGAGCGGCAATATCGGCGAACGTTGATGCGAAATGCGGAGACAAACGGTTAGGTTCACGGGCCGGAAGGTGGTCGTCGAGAAGGGATGTGCTAGAAGACGGGCCAGGATACTGGCGGCGGTCAGCGTGTAAGCTCGCTCGGTAATACCGACGATTGTGGCAGTGGCGTGAAATATGGCTGACGCGAGAGCAAGAGAAACAGACTGGTTGATCGTCTGGCGCCCTCCACTCAGATGGGTTTCTGTAGCGGTTTGCGAATCGGGGAGCGGAAGCGGCAGCAACAGCAAGAGGGGCGGTGTACTGTTCAGTCTGAAGACCAGAAGCGCGCATGGGCTGAGGGGCGTGACAGGTGGCTTGTGGCATGCCCATATTTGCAAACTCTTTACGGTTGAAGGCTTGAATGAGAGACATTGTCACCAAATGGTCGTGAGCAGGTGCCTCATAAGCGGCTGCAGCCATGGCTTCGAGCTCCTGGCGAACAATCCTGGTTAGGTTGGTAGGCATCGAGGACGGATGGGGGGTCACGGAATCTTTCCATGAGCATCTGGCAGCCATGTTCCGGAGTCTCGTAAACCGGTGAGTTATGCGCCTGCTTTTCGCTTGTTGAAACCAACGGCATTCTGTTATGATGGAGTCAACCGTGCTGCAGTGCTTACACATGAGTATGTTGAAAGTATCGTCAGCTATGCTTTTCAGCCCATGCCCGACTTAGTCCGCCTCTGGCATGTCTTTGTCAATGGTACGGCACAAGGCTAGCGCGTCTTGGATATAGGCGACGTACAATTCTGTCGACGCCCGAGTTCTTGCCGCGAATTCGTAGCGGGCCGTCATTTGTCGTACGACCGATCGGTCAAAACATTCGCGCATCTTCTCCTTGCATACGTCCCAACTCGTCAGTTCCTCTTCGTGCGTCTTGAAGCACACACGAGCTGTGCCCCGTTAGTATAAAATGGTGTTGGCGAGCATTAGCGTCTCATTCCTCCTGTGGTGCTTACTGACGCGCTCGTAAAATAGGAGCCAATCGTCGACGTCACTGTTGTCGGTACCACAAAATGTGCAGGAATCGAGGGTATGCGACCGGACCATGGTTGCCGGAGGCGTGGGCGCGGGCTCCGGCGACGGCGTAGTCTTCGGTCATGGTGGTGGGTCGAACTTGCCGTCCACTCCGAAGATCCAGGGCCAGGTGGAATAGAGCCTGCACCCTCCACTAAAAATATCCACCGTAAACGGCTAGCATTTGGCTAGTGAAGGCTGGTTTTAGCAGCCCTTTCAGTCCGACAGGAGAGACTCTGAACCAGCCCCACTACAACGTTTTTGTCTTCGCCACTGTTCGTGACAATATTTGCACGAAGTTCCAGGGTTCTGGCAACTTATATTGCGCAATGCTACGTTTTCTTGCAAGTAGTCAATATGGAATACATACTGATTATTCGTCCATTAAGTGAATTCGAACTACTTCATTCAGTTACTACATTGAAGAGTTCTGGCAAGAAGCAGTGTTCCAGCCAGAAGTAGACCCCGGGTAGCATAACGGATAAACCGGTAAATAGGCCGAGAGAGGTCACTTGTGTTGAATATAGATGGAACATGGTGATCTACTTTTATGTCCACTGCAGTATGAAGGTCTCTGCCAAGGACCTCCAATTGCGCCTGTCTTGCGCTAGCTGATTCCAAGTTGACCCTACAAATTTACTAGTCTTTTCATCGCACCACATGGTCCTCTGCCATCCCCTAATTACCTCCAATTTTCTGACACCCATTCCATAACTATAATACGTTGACCACCGGTTATCCACCCTACGCAATACATGGCCCGTCACCTTCATTTCTCTTCATAACATAAACCAGGATATCGGCTACTCTTATTTGCTCTCGAATACAGGCTACACTGTCTTCCTGTCGCTTAACGTTATTTCACCTAACATTTTCCGTTCCATTGCACATTGCGCAGACCTTCACGCTTTCCTAATGCCAGAAATGCGCTAACTTTCGGTGATTTTGTTGCAACGTTATACTTCAAAACGTAGCAGTTTCAACGCATACCGTGACGCATAAAATAATGGCGGTATCCTTGGTGCAGCCGATGAATGTAAATCAATAATCATTGCTCAGACAAATTTCAAGAATTCTTATGTTAAAATTCGATGAAGCCTCAGGGAGCATAACTGAAAGTAATTTTTTGCTATCTGTTGTAGAAATACCGAGATTCTTTAAAATAATAAAAATACAATACATGCTCCTGGCTGCTATTTCCAAACTTCTATAAAGGTGATCACGCAAAAATAAAACAAATATGCAGATTCGTTAGCGTAAATACTACCCGCAGTGGTGTCCATGCTATGTCGAAAAGCATAAGCTTCGCAAACGTGAGCACTCATAAGTTTCTGTTGAACAGGGAGCATTTCTTTTTATTCATTGCAGCAGGCACATGGTTATCAGGCTTACGAAGCAGTGGTTGTCAGGTCAGAGTGCGTTCAGAAGCCTCATCATATATGATTATTGATTTCAATCAGCTTTGGTCTGCAAGCAAGGTGGTGTAGTGTGCATTCAAGTGGCGCTGGAGTCTCAGCGTGCATTGTTTTGCTCATGTACAGTGCTGCACTGTAATGTTAGGTGTTGCACAATATTTTACAATAATGAATAAGGACACTTGCACAGGTGGTGTTCAATGTGTATAATATATATTAGACTGCTAGTCAAGCTTTGGTCGAATGTCGGTGTGAAAGGGACTGCATGCTCTTGTGAGAGCGAAAACTGCACACGAATGATTGATAAGTGCGCTCGTAATAATTTGCAGATACGCTGTCGACACGCTGATGAATAATAGCAATGCGCTGCTGGGAAGGTTAGATTGCACTTGACATTAGTCGAACACAATTATCAAAATAACACGCACTCGTAAGGATTTATAGTTTTTTTAATCACCACGTAGACAGTCTAGACGTCGGATTGGAAACTCAGACAACCCGACAGAAGCTTCTGTGTTTTCACTACTGCTGTCACTTAGAAGTTATGCTGCCAAGTCGACCAAAGGGCATATTCTGCGTCATTTTATTGATGAAGTGCTTGGACCACTCGTGTATAGCTTCGACGATATCCACATTCGAATATTATCTTTACAGATATCCCCCAGCATGCCAAAATTTGTCAAACCAGCACGCAGTAAAAGTTCAGCCATCATTTCGAACAGTGCATGGCGTTGCTAGTAGAATTCATGCGGAAATGTTTAGCCCCGTGTATAAGAACTGTCGATCAAGTTTGTCGATTTCTTTAGGCCAAGCAAGGAAGGAGTTAGGTTTTCTCAAGTGTCTTTTATACCCTCAATAATTATGCCCCATATTTTATTACCGGCAGAATGCAATGATTGTATAATTTCTTTCTTCAAGGATAGAAGTAAGCTGCAGTCATAACTTCGTACACCCGCAGGACTCCCAGCCCATTTCTATTCTTCTGTAAATTTTCTGCTCGTGATTAGGGTCCCCTACGGCTAATTGGCTTAGGTAAGCATACTCTTGTGCATATTCTAGAGGCTGACTGCCAATCACGAAATACCCTTAGCTTGACCATTAGCGTTCACATATTAATCTTCAACCCTACTCTTCACTTTCCCGGCTAAGGTCCGAGATCTGGAACGTGGTACAGATGAGAAAATGCGAAAGGGGGCGATTGCTACTGTCTTCGAGTAGGGGGGTTCCTGGCCCCCAGGGCGCCGACTTTGATCCGCAGGCGGTTGCAGCATAATTGTTGCTACACTGTCGGTTCAAGGCAAAAAGACATTCTCGGCATCCCGTGCTGTACGCCTTGCTTTTGTCTTCCCACGCACAATAACAAATAAATTTAAGCATTCGCAATATGGGAATGTTTGACTGTGATGTCCAGTACAAGAGTTGCTGATGTTAGGTGGGTCAACACGAGCTCTATTCAGACTCGTGTCTGTCACTGCAGTGAATTCGATTGACGAGTGCTGTCATGATAAGCCATGCACATAGTTTATGTCCGCAATCATGACATGTATCCGTAAGACATGGCAAAATTATAGGCAGGAACTGGCTTAAGCACCAACATAATCTGCAAAGTTAAGTGGAGAAGTTCGAATAGAAATTACCTACATAATGCACTTTCAGCCAGTGATTTACAAGTACCCATTAGGAAAAATTGTTACACGTAAAACAGAACTCAAGCTGCGAATGCTAAATAATAATCATAAGCCCAAGCCCCAATGCATCAGCAGATATCGGAAAGACAAATTATAATGTCCTTCCATCTTGCGAAACTCTTAACGCCGTTAATTGCTTCTCATTTCAGAGTGTCTAGCTTCAAAATGTGAAGACTACTGCAAGGTGGCAGTCCCGGAAGCAGACCCTAAAAAGGCAACCTGTGAAGATAACGTGTGCTACTGTGCCAAGCCACAGGGTACGTGCTGCTCAATATATGATGAGGCCACTTAATTACAAACACCAGTAGTTGCATTTGTATGAGTAAATTAAAAGTTATAAAAAGCAACGAAGACAGTTGCTGTTCAATGTCAAGCTGTTCAAAGGAAGCTCACTATGAAGGCACTGCTTTCGGCTGTCTTTTCGAGATTGATTCTCAATTTAGAGAGATGAAGGCTTAGCCTATGGTCACACAGGCAGCACGCAACGTCGCTGCTACAGAACGGTGGCGCAATCTATCACAACTATGCCAAGCACGCCGTTTCGTGAGAGATGACACCACCATTCCGTTGCAGAGAAATCGGCATCTTTTGAACCGTGCGGCCGCAGACAGAGCACTTGACGTTGTCTCGGAGTGGCTTGCTTCAAGCAGCTTATGCCACCACATATGCTCCCGTCGCTCGTACGTGAACGCTTGCAGGTGTCAGATCGGTTTTATAAATTATTCGAGACTTTTTATTACTTCCTACATGCGTGAGCTTCAGATGGCTAAACTTCACTATATGATTCAGTGGGCATGCGTGACAACCCTGCTTGACTCCGTCAGCCCTGGTGGCTGCATAGACAGAAAAATATTCAACGTAGTTTCTGCGGTAACGCACTTCGGTTCAGGAATCAAGTAGTCCTAAATTCTTTTTTATTATTATGGCTTGCGATTTTTTGCCACTTCCGAACTCTCGGTAGCAGTCTTTATTCTGCGGTGTTTTCGAATTCAGACGTTAGCTAATTACTCGACGCATCATATGAATAGCCAAATACTTTATCGTGGCATACTTACGATTCTTTCCATAATTTGTTGCTTGCGCCCATTCAAACAAAAGTATGCAAAACATAGTGAAATGGTACTGACCCCAAGATGGTGTAACTTCTAATTTTTTTTATTGAGGTTAGCGTTATCTGATCCTAATCACTAACATCTACGTTCAGGTAGAATGCTGTCACTGTTCCAGCTGTCATGATCTTTACATTGGGAGTTACGCGGCTCATATATACAGATTCGAGGGGAAACATTGAACAGAAAACTTAAAACCACACTACTATATAACGTGCTTAGTACTTGTTGCAGTTATGAACTACAGGGCTCCCTTGCTAATTGTTTATGCATGTACATATTAAGTATGCGTGTATTAATTATCCCAAGAGAAGGCTTGAGTACTCTGTGCCGCTCACAAATACGATTCATCGCATGGTCAGCTCGACAGCTTTGCGTTGGCTGGACAAACAGCTGTGTAGGGGTGGTCACAGTTTCGTGAAACTCTGCCAGCTAATTTTTGTATGCCGGCTTCCAACAAATGCTGGCAATATTGACACTTTTGCTTTAATTAAATGGCTAGTGACTTCATCAAGCTCCCTGCACAGCCAAATGCTGGCAAAAATGCAAGTGACTGCACCTGCACAACATGGAACACATGTGCGTATCGCCCACAGTGGTCGTCCGCAAACCCCTACGTTAAGCCTATTTCGCGAAGCACATCACCAGCTGCCACTCTTCAAACGGCTGCTAAAAACAAACGTGTTAAGCATTTACTTTGTCTTCCTTAATTGCAGCATCGCAAGAACCCACAACCACAGCACCACGTAAGTATAGCATTTGCACTCTAATAAATGGTCGGTGAATTTACCACGACATTGGGTGTACTAAATTATACGTGATATTCTAGCATAATAGGCAGGCGACGTAAACCAGTGAGCCCAAACACGCTAGCACGTAGAAACATTGCTGGTGTAAAAAGATTTTTTTTTTGCGCGCGTCTGCCATTTTTTTCCTACATGGAACAAAATTCACTCGATGTTGCGGCATGCGCGTTGCGTAGCGCGTAATGGACATACGCGATGCCAAAAATAAGCTGCAAAATATATCCCGTCTGGTTGAGCAAAACGTCAACAAGGTAAATGCAGGAGCCAACGTTTCGACAAGTGGACTTGTCTTCTTCAAGGCGACGTACGCTTCAAAGTTTCAAAGGGAGCTTTAGAAACTATTCGCTATGCTAAGCTTCAAGCTATAGGCAACAACACTTAGTTTGATTTCTTGGCGTATCCCCCACTTTTCTTTTTTTCCTTTCCATCCCTCCTTTTTTGCTGCCGGCGGGTCAGACGCCCTTGACACGCCGGCTAACACGCGTGCGTTGACAGACCGGGGTGGGGGGGCGTGGCTTTGGCCTTGTGCACAGCGTTCCTTTACTGTCAATTCGACACGCTAACACACCTTCCCTCGTTTCCGCACCCTCCCGCAATTCACACCCTCTCCCCTTTAGAAGAAGCCCACCTATATATATTGTGGCGAGGAAAGCGTACGTCGCCTTGAAGAAGACAAGTCCACTTGTCGAAACGTTGGCTCCTGCATTCACCTTGTTCACGTTTTGCTCATCGTCTTGAATTTCCTGCTCCTGCATTCCCCGTGTTATCCCGTCTGGTTGTCACTTAACATTTTGCGCGTCAACTTCTGTTTCTTTATAGAGAACCGCCAATATTTCCCGAGTTATATTAGTTTGTCGCTGATTCAATCTGAACAGTTTTAACTGTCAATTACTTTTTATGTTTGCGGAATGTGGATAGGCGAGGCTGCATAAACAGTCTGCATAAAGCACGACATTTCTTGTAATGAAGTTAAGCGTGCTAATTTGCTATCCTTCATGCGACGCGTTAGTGCTTGCGCGGAGTGCAAAGTAAATCGCTGGGGCGCGGGTGACAAATCGTTTTAGTCGAGTCGCATCCACTCCGGACAGGTCGCCAGAGGCTATAAATCTTTCTTGCAATCATTAGTGTGAATAAGTCGAAGCTCCGACCTTGAATTCCTAAAGCTTTTTATGTCTAATTGTTTACTTCCGGTAAAGAAACCTCGAAGCACACCACGATCCCGCCACTGAGAAGGCAGTCGTCGCTGCAGCCACCTGTTCCCGCACCGCCATTGTTAAAACACAGGGGAGCCAGACTTCTGCCTCACTTTCAACTGCGCCCTCACAAAATTTGTTTCTTCGTGAAGATGGTGCGTCTTAATATCGCAGCATTCACAGAATAATAATCATGCTATATCCTGCACTGAGTAGACGAACCGAAGCGCCTTGACGACTCAGACTCGTTCTTTGCAGGCGAAGTGTTCAAAAATGTGACAAGGGCCCAAGCATGGGGTCTTAGAGAGATGCTTGCCGATGGATGCCCGGCTTCTGCCATAGATTCCTGGCTTCTCCTCTTTAAATAGCGTAATTTTCGTACACTCCAGTCGTGCCGGCGACTTTATGAACTTCTCTATTTCTTACAGCTTGTCCGATAGATGAATGCCGGAAAGCTTGTCAGGAGGCAGAACCCAACAGCAAATTCCTCGCGGCATCATGCTCCGCCTCTGGTGCGTGCTCCTGTTCGTACGAAGATGGTAAGAAGCTCCAAAGCATAAATGTGGACGATCACAAATATAAAGAGGATGCCTCAGCTAACTTTAGCCAAGCAGTCAAAAAAGCCGCTACAATATACGATTGTTAGACCTACAGTGTGCGGTCATAGGCTCTCTACTATCGCCAAGATATTTTTCGCGTGATAATTATCCGGTAAATTAGTGATTATTTGAAAAATGTTATAATTGTTGAATTCAGGACGTGGCTAGCACTGGGTACTAAATGCATCCTAAAACAACCCATTCAGTAGTTGTTATTGCGCTATGTCAAAGCCACGTGCTATAACTTGAGCATTATTTTTCATAACTTCTCAAAGCAGGCGAAATGCGTAAAGTGGCACGTGATTGCACGCCCGCGCCCCTACACCAACAGTCCGAAAAGTGATCTGAAGGACTGAACTTGGCTCATTGCCTGAATCGGCAACAGCCTGTTCATTGCGATAGGCCGCAACTGTCACGCCGAACATTTGGTTCGCTACACGCAGCTGACAATACCAACAACTTGCCGCTTCCCGACGATTATGGAGTCAGACATTGCAGACCATTTACCGCTCAAGAGAGCACAGTGTCGGGCCTAGGACGCCTGCGTGGTACAGGACGGAAAACAGCGAAAGAAGGGAGGGGGGACATTCTTGCTAATGCCGCTGCGGAAAGCAAGTCATGCCTTCACTTGGGCCCGCCAGCGGTTTCAGCATAGCTATTCCCACAGTGTAGGTTCGGCCGAGCAAAAAGAAAAAAAAAAGAGTTGACAGTTTTGGCATCCTTTGTTGCTTTGCAGGGTACGCACCTGCGGCCAAACCAGTGTTCCCTCCGTGGTGTTTGAGCCGTCCACAAGTACATATGATTCCAGGACTACAGAAGAAGGCATA
This sequence comes from Dermacentor andersoni, assembly GCF_023375885.2. Lineage (NCBI taxonomy): Eukaryota > Metazoa > Arthropoda > Arachnida > Ixodida > Ixodidae > Dermacentor > Dermacentor andersoni. The sequence goes on from NC_092821.1 coordinate 97,753,025, forward strand.
TCTACCAACCCCTGTTCTAAAACAGCTGAGCTAACTTTTTTTGCATGAAAAGTACAGCAACCACTCGTACATCTATACCGATGGATCGACTGCGTCTTCCAGTTTTGGTGGTGCGATGGTTACACCAACGCGAGGAATAACACCGTGGTTCAAGAAATCGCCTGTCACGACCTCAACGGTGGCAGAACCAACGGCTCTGCGTCGTGCACTGGAATTCATTCATTGTGAAACAACTAGAAAATATGCTGTGTTCTCTGACTCAAAACCGGCATTACAGTGCACTCAGTCAGTTCTCCGACTCGAATGTCATGAACAATTGACATACGAAATCGTGAAACTTCACCATCACGCCCAACAAAAAGGTCACGAGGTTGTTTTGCAATGGGTACCTGGCCATCGTGAAATCAGTGGCAATGATCAATGATTCCGCCGATGGCGCTACTCGCGCAGCACATCATGAAGAGCACAGCGTTCCGATTTCGCTTTCGAGGACGGACGCCGCAGTGCAGCTTCGATACCTGGCACGGAGTCTCTCACTGACCGAGTGGAACTCGCCAAACTTACGACTTACACGACTGAATCGATTAAACCCCTCACTGCAACTCCGACCTCCAATCGGACTTCCTCGACGTGAAGCTACGCTTCTCTGCCGCCTTTGGTTAGGAGTTGCGTTCACCAAGGCATATTCTACATTAATTGGAGTGGCCGACCCTGCAGCGTACGAGGTCTGCGGCACCGAAGAAAATATCGACCACCTGCTGTGCCACGGTCCACAATATGCCCAAGAAAGACAAGAACTTGTCAACGCTATCCAAAAACAGGACATTCGGCCGCTTTCTGTGCACGTGCTGCTGTAACACCGCACCCATTGCTCGTCGGCACCACCATAAAGCGGTGAAGGCGTTTTTGCGCTTCTTGAGGACGACGGGCTTGTGCGAACGTCTGTGACTACTAATTCAAGTTCTATTAGACCACACGCATCGGCGAACTCACTGCTAATTTCCTTCTTTCCTTCCCTCCTTTCTCTCCCTGTCATCTTTGTTGTCCCCTTTCTCATTCCCCCGGTGTAGCGTAGCCAACCCGACGTTACTCTGGTTAACCTCCCTGCCTTCTACTTTTCTCTTCCCTTCCTCCCGCACTATGCAAAATGTTACAAATATTAGAAATATGGTTACGCGAAGTACGAGTCAGTGAGACGAGCAACTATTTAAAGGGTATATTTACAACAGCGGTTGCAGCGCTGACCGGTTAGATTCACAGCACGAGCCCAGTTCGTTCTTCCTCCTCTTTTCTCGAGTGATGGTGCCCACGCGCCTTCGTTCAAACAATCAAATACCGCACGCATGTAGCCTAATCTACTGACGGCAGAAGCGACGTCCCGGAGCGTCGAAATGTAATCACTGGGAGGTTGATACTGCTTCAGTCGTGTAACGTGCACAATATAACTGGTCTGGGAAAGAGGTGGGGGGGTCAGGGGCGCGATCTCGTAGGTCACGAGTGTCACGGCACGAAGCACTCGGTATGGGCCTGTGCAACGAGACAGGAGTTTTTTATTACAGGCCGACCTGACGCGACGGAGACCATAGAAGCACCAAAGAACCAGGCGGGAAGTGCACTTCTCGGTGTCACCGGTCGTACAAACGGCTTTGACTCTTGGGATTTCAGAAGGTGTTCATGGGCAATTTCCCTTGCGTGGGCACAGCGGGCGATCGCGTCAAGTGCATATTCACTGGTCGGTGCCGTGTGAACAGGGAGGGTTGTGACGAGCGGCAGCGCTGGTACTCGGCCGAACAGAAGGAAAAATGGGGATTAACCGGCTGTATCGTGGCGCGACGAATTATAAGCAAATGTGACAAATGGTAGAGCGAGGTCCCGGTCACTATGGTCTGAAGAGACATATTTCGCGAGCTTGTCTGTGAGAGTGCGAGTGAGACGCTCCATGAGGTCATTTGTTTGATGGTATGACGTGTATAGGTTGTGCCTCGCGGCACAGGACTGCAGCATGTCCGCGATAAATTTTGACTGGAATGTCCGGCCACGGTCTGTGGGAAGTTGTCGCGGAGCTCCGTGTAATAAAATCACGCCGCGTAAAAGACAATCGGCGACATCTATGGCGCAGCTTGTAGGAAGCGCTCAGGTGACGGAGTAGCGCGTGGCGCAATCCGTGGCCAAATCGATCCAGCTGTTCCCAGAGGTAGAAAAAGGAAAACGATGAAGTAATTTTATTAGAGATACAAAAAGAGTACCTTGCTGACTTTCTAAAATTATCAATATTTTCTATTATTTCGTTCATTTACGTTAATTTATTTTATCAAATTCTTAACAATATTTTCATCACACGTCTAAATTACAGTTCTAGTCCCACGCTCCACTATTTAAACATAGTTTGGCTTTACTTCTAAGCATACGAAAAACCGCCTGCTTCTTGGCCAATCCCCCATAGTGGGTATGCGCCATTGTCTGGGACACAAGACAAGACAAGACAAGACAGAATGGCTGCGCGGGATTGTCGAGTGATTGAAGGTACCCAGCAGGGAGCGTCGATGGTGTCTTCCGTCCCTGGTATTTCTCACACGCAGCTACGTATCTTCGAACGGAGCGAGCAAGCCCTGGCCCAAAGAAGCGTCGGTGGATCCGGTCGTAGGTACGTGACACACTGAGGTGACCGGCAGTTAGGAGATCATAAAGTTCGTGGAGAACAGACGAGCGAAGGTGATTACGGGCCACAAGGAGTACTGCTGGACCTTCGGGGTGAACGCTGTGGCGGTAGAGTACGCCATCTTGAAGTGTGAATAAGCGGAGAGAACTGTCAGGAAGTGACGATTGAAGGCGGTCAATGATGATACGCGAGGACGAGTCACGGCGCTAGTCGTCGAGTGCTCAACACGAGTGACTAGACGAGTGCTCAACAATGCATCTGGCGAGCATCTTGTTTACTTCCTGCTGAATAACTCGCCGCTCTGCCGTGGACACGCGATACGGTCAGCGGTTAATGGGAACAGCATCACCAGTGTTTATCCGATGCATAACAAGGGACGTCTGACCAAGTTGTCGTTTGTCAGTGTCAAATATGTCGCCGTAGGAAAGCAAAAGGCGATATAGGGCGCCCGCTTGGTGAGTTGCGAGGTCCGGAGCGACCATGGGGCGTAATGGTCCGCCGAGGTTCAAGGCATCCTGCAGTTAATCAGGAGGATCTCGAGACGCGTCGGCTGCAAAAGCAGTGACGTGGTCGTCTTTCCCTGACCGGAGCGTGGCCACGCCTTGGAGCGTGGCTGCGATGTATAGGAGATGCTGAATCTAGGCAGGTCAAATAGGTTGTATTCAGACTTATGCATGTCACTGCAGTGAATTTGGGGATTGAATGTTGTTATAGCAAACAATGCATACCATAGATGCCCTCAATCATGTATTTGTAAGACATAGCACAATTATGGGCAGCAACTCAAGACTTAAGCACCGATACACTCGGCAAGGTTAGAACAAAGGTAGCTTAAGAATTAGCCACATAATGTACTTTGAGCCATTGTTTTACAAGTATCCATCGTAGGAAACACTTACAAGTGAGATTGAATTCAAACTGCTAACGTCAAATAATAATCATTAGTCCAAGCACCAATGTGTCAAAATCGGATGTCGAAAAGGCAGACACTATAAATAATGTTCTTGCGTTTAGCAGGAATCCTAACGCCGTTGCATCTAATTTCAGAGTGTCTAGCTTCAAAATGTGAAGACTACTGCAAGATGGCAGTTCCAAAAGCGAACCCCAAAAAGGCGACCTGTAGAAATAACGTTTGCTACTGCGCCAAGCCACGTGGTACGTACCTGCTCAGTTCAACATATGGCCAATGAATTAAACGCACCAGTAGTCGCAGCTGCATGAGTAAACGTTAAGCATGAAAAGAAGCAACATAGAGAGTTGTTATAAACAGACGCAGAGTGCCCAAAGGAGGAGCACTGGGATGAGGCTTCCGCCTCTCAAAACGTGCTCACCGTGACCCAGTAAATCACCAAAGCCCCTTTCAGTCATTTGCGATGATAAAACTCTGCAATAAATGGTAAAGCACAGACTCAGTATCATCTATTCACAGCAATAGCTGTACCCCCGTTTGATTTTTTAAACAGTTGTTCTTCTATGGCTCGTTGTTGTGACCTACCAGAACGACTACACTGATGCTATAGCAGCCTTAGTTTACTTTATGGCCCCATGTTTGCGTTCGTTACATCGAAACAGTCTGCGGCATATTTAGACTGTCTGCCCAATTAAAGCAAAATGTGCCAAGGCCTTAGCCATTGCACCGATGACAGGTTCCCGAACATTTTACCTATATTGAATTTGCAAAGTGGAGCAACAGCCATTTGACATTTTGGCGCAGGCAAAATTATGGTTTAGCAGAGTGTTCAACACACATCTTGCTATACATCAGACATGGTTTAAATTGTAACTGAAATTATGAAAATAAATGTAGCGGCGCCGGCTTTATGTGCATCAATGAGGCATTCGGACTTCAAAATTACCGGACTGGTTACATTATCTTTTACTATAATAGCATTTGATGCGCATATATCACGCTATGACGCCGTTTCTACGGCTTAGACTGGCGACAGATGCTGCGCGTTCCGTGCGCTTCAAGCGAGCAAGAACTACTAGTTCACGGAATTACGTCAACAAGATAACGCCCCAGTGCATGCGTGACTAAAGCGAAGTTGCAGATTATACATATATATATATATATATATATATATATATATATATATATATATATATATATATATATATATAGCTGTACCGTGGGGCCTGAGAAAGCCGATTCAACCACAGAATCTGCTTTTCCGATCGTGCTGTATTGCGAAGAAGGTCTCAACTCAAAAGCAAACTATACTTATGTTATAGCAGTTGAGCAGAAGTGCCACGGTATGTTTAAAGTGGCGCCGCCAGCGCCAATGCTAAACAATGTGTCACCGGATATTCTTCCAGGCTTTTTTTTTTTCATCCAACGCCCGCATTGCGCGAGCTCCGTGCCATGCTGATAAGAGGAACACAAGACTGCACAGCGACAGTACGTTAGAACATCTACCGAAAGGAAATGCATCAAAAGCGCAAGAACAGCGGCTGGAAAAGGGCCGTCGGGGCCGCTGTGTTGAATTCCAGGATAATGGTGATGATGACGATGGTCAACGATGGCGTACTTAGGTTTTTGTTTGTTTTACTACCGATGAAAGCGTCAACGGAAGCAGGCTTTCGTGGTTATCCTTCATTTGGAGCAGGCTTGATAGAATTTTCTGCTGTAACGCCGATATTGTAGAGGCTGGAGCAGAGAGTCGCGCTCTTGGCGCAATCGGCGCGCTGATCCACCACTGAACTGCTTAATCAACAATGCTCTTATTGTATTTTTTTGTCACTTCTCATTTGCGTGCAGCTGTGAGAGCAGTGGCGGGGCATTGAAGAAAGTCGATGTCGCTGTAAAAAGATAGACGCAAATTTTGCTTGCTTTTTTATATAGTTGTCTTCTTCATAATTACAGCATGAAGTCTCAAGTCCTTGAGACTACTTATATTCGCAGCGCAATGTGACGCTTTCAAAACATGCGCCAAGTGCAGCATGGCCTTGGACCTTAAGGAGACTACTCAATCCACCGAAAGCGAAGGTGGCGGTGATGAGTGAGTGCAAACTCAACAGCGTGCCAGTGATGCCAGTTACAAGGCCATACAATGTCCATGTCGCTGAAAGCTACCAAATTGCCTCTTTCGATTCTGCGCTCCTCTTAAAAATGCGGGGGAACTCGCTTTCTGATCAGCCCCATCGAGTGCTGAATAAATTGAGCTTTCGGAAACACGGTCACAGTGCGAGCGAACGCGCCTGGCACTAGAAATCACAGAATAAGGTTTTGGTGACGTGAGCAGTCTTCTTTATCCACGTCCAAACTAGCACAGCACTTCGCGCACGTTTTCAGCTCGTCACATTATCTATAAGCTCCTTTGAACATCTAATCCTCTATAGCATTATTGCTTAGTCAAGTGCTATCGAATAAAGACATAAAAACGAAACGAAAACATCCTGTCAGTACTCCGTAAGCACGACTCATCAAATGACCAACATTTCAGAAAGCGGAACCCTCCATATGACCTGCTCCCCTCCCCCCCTCAATCAGAACATGTATAGCGCCACTGGGCAAGTATTTAGAACGCTATGGCTGTAGTCGTCGGTGACTCTTAGGGTTTTATATTATTAGAAAAGGTACTATTTACAATTCGAACACAGAATACTGCTTTGTAGCATTCATGATATTACGGTAAAAGAAGTGTGCACGAATCACAATTATAGCTACTGTGTTGAGAGAACCCTCACAACAATCATTTCTCCATTCTCATTTCCTCATTGCAAAGTACGATATAACTCCTTTATTTCTATTTCAGTTCCGTGCACGCCAGAGGCATGCCGCAAGTCCTGTCAAAATTCGGAGCCGAACAAGAAAGTGCTAAACGCATCATGCCCCGAGTCCGACATATGTCACTGCATATACGAAGACGGTGAGCAAGAACCTGCCTCACACACAAAGCGGTACCACACGGTTCACTTTGCAATGACAACGATTGTAATTATGCTCAAGCTTTGATTGGACACGCTCAGAGCCCACTGGTAGTCAGACGCAGCTCCCGCAATGTGTTCGAAACCTCTACGGTAAGTTTGCAACAGTATACACAATGTTTCAGTATGGCCTCCGAGAGTGGGCAGCTCGCGTCCGCCACACAGTTTCGGAGGCTATCGTTTCAGTCAGAAGAGTTTTCCAGGAAAACTACTAAAGGTAACTCTGGCACTGCAATCGTTCGGCTACCACGGGAATGATGGTTAGTGGAACGTGTTTTTATTTAATTTCGATGTCTCTGGCTTCGACCGTTTTTGTGATATTATTTATTACGCTTTACCTCTGAATTATCAAGAACTCGTCATTTTACTGAACTCATTAAGGCAAAAATCGAATCACTGTGCACATGTGCGATCATTGCGGATTGTTACATGCATAACACACTATGTCGTTGAAATGGATCTCTCAACAAAATCACAAAGCCGTTAAGCACAAGATAAACTTTGCACAAATACTACATGCCCTATGTGAAACGTATTATGTGAAGAAACAACCGGACAGCGAAGAGATTCTTTCCACCGTTTTTTTTATTCGCATAATTTCTTATCTTTTCCAGACAACAATCCCCGCAACAAGTATATTCGCATGCTGGCTGAAACACTACTTTGTAGTTCTAGACACTAGTGGAGCTCCCTATGTAAAAATATCTGCAGGAAACTCTGTAGTTTCGCTGAAACTGACTGTCTCTATTAAAAACTGGAAATATACGATAAAATAGCAATCGTTTATTACAAGTTACCTCTGTAGTGTATAAATTTTTATTTTGTTGCCAAAAAAGACATTTGACCAGGCTTTGTTTCGGCATAATATGCATAGATACGTCTATTTTTGAAACAAGTGAATGATTGCAATTTCAGGAGCCGAAGTTATCGCGTATCATAAATGATGAACCATGCAGTTAGAAGTATATTTCACCGCTATAAAAAGGTCATTTTAATTGCGGGAAACTTGCAGAAACGCCCCAACTACTAAAGATAACTTCAGACATTGCTTTAAAAATGGAGTGTATCGATGGAAGCTCCAGATAGTACTAGTTTCTTTAAATTTGCTGACGTCACACTTGATTGCCTTATCGATAGCTCGGAATATCTAGGCAGGGTCATTTATAGATCATGGTTCTATGTTAATTTATTGGTTTGCATAATTTTTAGGAGTGTTACGCAAGCTGAAAGATACCGTTCCTTTTCCCCCGAGTTATTTCTTGTTGTTGCTGGCTTTGGAATACGGTAGCATTCCTCTTATCTTTATCGTAAACACTGCTGCCATTTTTATATTTTGGCCCAACGTAGAAGTATTACATTTTACTGCCAAACTGGTTTCGTAGTTTTTTGTTTTTATTGGAAGGAAACAAATCTCTGCTCTGCTACACGTAATAACCCATAACCGTATGCTGCATCAGCCAGGCCAGGATGTCTTTTTTTGGTGAGAACATTACATGTTGTGAGTTACATAAAAACATATAACATAAGACACAACACCAGGCTAATAAACAGTAAAGAAGCACCCTGGAATTCTTGTGCACTAATTTGGAGTGTAACAATTTAGAAAAAAAACCAGTTTACGAACCTTTAGCGCATTTTGTGACGAGCTGCCGCCATACATATTATTGTTGCAGCAACATATAGGGCCACTGCAGGCAAATTTTGCCGTCGCCGTCGCCGTGATGTCCCATACAATATCCATGTGCGATAAGATCCTGGCCCGTGCGCCGTTTACGTATGCTGTGGGCAGTGTGTCGGAAGGGAACGAATATCAAAACGAAAAAACGACAAAGAACGATATGTTGATCGGAGCGAGAACGTAAACGAAACGTTATTATTTTGTTTCGGAGTGAAACCAAAAATATTTTTTGATCGGTCTTCGGTTCAGAGGGAAAGTTCGCAATAGAAAAAAAAATCGAATTTAGGCAACTTCAGAATTACCGCGCATCTCAGGGGCCCGCATAAGCGCGCATCTCGGGCAGCGATAGTGCGAGCGATAGCCGGTCCAGCGCAACACTAATCTAAGCATGCCCCTCGGTGCACTAGCAGATCGGTATCGCAGTAAAACCCAGGGCTTGCGCGCTGAAAAGCTTATCGTTTCGTTTTCGACGGGTATACAACGCTTTGCTACCGAAGTTTCATCGTTCATCTGCTTTTAAGCTCAGTTTATCGGAACAGCGATCTCACATTTCGGCGAGTACGCTCAATGACGTGCTGCTTACGATATCATGCTGAGTGCCTTGACTCTAGGCACTGAGTAGGAATGCATATTTCATTTATTGCGAAAAAATTAGTACTATGTTTCTATCGTTACTTCGCCTCGAACATTTTTGCCTGCGAATCAAAACTGTTATGAACCATCAACGCCAAACTACATGCATATGCTTGCCGGCGCGTGAAACCTCACGCCCACGCGCCTCCCGCATGCGCAGATGGTGTAGGAGAGATCATACGCGTCCAAGAACGGTGCGAGCGCAGATATCATACCTTCGGCAGACAGCACTGCCGAAGGTAGGAGGCGTGCAGAGGTAATATCATTGCGCAGCGGTATGCGGTTCCAGGCGTAACAGGCAGTACATTTGCTGTACTAGAAAGCTTTAGTTTTGTTCGCTATATGATACCATGCAGTGATACATGACATGATGGTCATTGCGCATGCCCCTTGCGTAATAGCTACCCTAACCGTGATCACTTATAGCAACATGACAGTGCCGACAGAATTCGCGCTTGTTACTGGTTTCCCGCCCTGTCAGAGAGAAACAAGTGGCAAAATCCGTCATTGCTCAGTCTCGTGTCAAGCTGAGGTCAAAGTATTCGGTATGTTTGCCATAACTATTGAGATCGGCTGTTCGTTTTCGACCTATGGACTACTGACATGGCGCCGAGCCTTAAGACAGGTTTGGTTTCTAGTTAGCCGATGGAGCAACAGCATTAGCACTGGTAATTTGTTGATGATGTCGAACGCTATAAAGGCCTAATTGCTCGTTGCATAATTAATTTACTACCCAGCTCCAACGTGGTACATGATGATGGTAGCGAGCAAACACCACGTAGGCGTCGAGCAGACGCTGTTCCACATGTGCACATCTATGAGGGCGGAAGAAAGCAAGCAAGGAAGGAAACTTTATTTTTCATAAAGAACAGTAGGCGAGCGTGGTTGGGCCCTTAGTCCAGGGCTCCAGTGGCGCGAGCGGCTTGCTGGGCTTGGTCCAGGAGAGGCACTTGGCTCTCCTTTCCCTTGTCCGCAAGCTACGCCTCCCACTGCCTATTTACCATGAGTGTGGAGTTATGTATGGGCTAGTAATATGTGAAGGCCTTTCCAGGCACTCCCATATGATACGTTGGGCGCTCATCCTTAGTACTTGCCAAGGAGGTTGCAAGGTAAATGCAGGGAAAGCGTACAGGTGAAGCGAAGCCCCGCTGTCGCATGGATATAAACAAATCTTATATGGTTATGGAGTCGAAACATCTTTTGGAGCATGTACCGTAGGATGGCAAGGCGCCGCGGATGCAAGGCGCAAGGGCCCGAGTTTTCGCGAGCCGTGACGCGTACATGCAGTTTGGCCTTTATGGATAATTTGTTTTCGTTCTGTAGCAGAACCGCAACGGTACGTTTTTCACTGGAACGAAACTAAAAGAATAACGAAAAACATTTCGTTCCGATGCCCTGGCTGTGGGTGCGAATTTGTGAGGCTGAGCTGAGAAGAATGGTGGCTTGATCTGAGAGGTCACGTGATCATGCGCGCGCTAGAAGGTGAGAGTGCAGGAGTAAGCGCGCATCTCCTCCTCTGGACTCGCTGAGGCTAGGCATGGCTGGCCAGGTGGTGGAGCGCTTACGCAACCCGAGCATCCTATCTTGGAGGCAATATACGACGCGTGCAAGGTTATGCGAGCCAATACGGCTCGTCGCTTCATGTGTACTGACATCCCGCACGCCTAGTGTCCGGTCTTCATTACGCCGTCGTGGTGACAGCGAATGTTGGCGGTCGACGAGTGAGATCTGCTTATGTTCGCTATTGCGCGCGTGACATATGCTTGGTAGTTTAATTAGTAAGCGAATATTTACTGCGAGATTTGTATGGCCGATGAAACTATGAGCCTCACTTAGTGCAGTTGTCTACTACTGTGCTATCACTATCAACGATATGACTTTCAGGTAGAACAGCAATATTGAAATAAAAAATCGCTCAGAATTATTTCCAGTGCTACAGTCGCTACGTATTTCAATGCTAGAGAGGACACAGCTAGATCCAAAGCAAATATAACGGGTTTTCTTTTCATTTTATTTTATTATGCTAGAACTTGTTCCAGCTGTACCATATACAGTGCAGCAGGCGGTGAAGGCTTCATTATAAGATAACATAAAACCCAGTGAAATAAAAGGTCATTGGAAAGACACGGCATCAAACGAAAGCTTAGCCTTTCCCTGTACAATTCATATTCCATGCAAGTGTGAGGCCATACAATGAACTTTTGTGTTTGGGGCGTGCTCATTATTTATGTGTTCAGACAAAGCGTTCCACCTATTTATGCTGTTTTATTTGAGGTGTGCTCACCATGTAAGTGCTCAAAGGAAGAACTGTTATGCCAGCTTTAGGCAGCATAAGCAAAGCAGTTGCAACATTTCAATATTCTGTACAAATGCATGCCACTGTTTCTATAAACCATATATATTTTTTTCAGACTGCACAGAAGATAATTGCCATGACTACTGCAAGGAAAGAGTCCCAAGCAATATCCTGACAGGTTCTATGTGCATACACAACTTCTGCTACTGCAATAAAACGACAGGTACGCACATAAACAGCCCACATAAGCCGGTGATACCAATTGCCCACTTAAACATGAAAGTTATTGAGTGTTCTTCTGGTTTGCAATATATGTTTTTTAATGGCTGCAAGTATTTAGAATCAAAATTTAAGGTATTATTAGAGAAATAACTGTCACCATTGCGCCACCAAATGAGCACAAAGGCCATTGTGTTGAATGTGATAAATATAGTAGCGACATATGTAGCTAAAATTGAGCACACTGACTCTGCAACAGAACAGTGCTAAATGATATGATGCTGTGTGGCAAGATGTTCTGGAGTTTAGCAGCAACATCGAAAAAGGAAACGATCAACTGTATGTCGACTTTTAGCATCAGTATTATCGTAGATGATGACTTTGATGTCAACACAGTGGTCTTAATTTGCTATCGTACAGAAAATTATGGAGAACTATAACGCAAAAAGAGAACTGAGCAAGCCACGTTGGAGGACAAGCAGCACAACTAAGCACTCGTTCTTAGATTAATGATGGCAGCGTATTCGAAACAACTGTCATTACTGTAATGCTTTGCCCATGCTGACGACAACATAATTGTGTATTTCTGAGAGAAACAACTTTGTCATCCCTCTGAACTTAATTCAAAACAGCGTCGCTCTTCCATCTCGACAAACTACGATATCAGCGGTACACAGCAGAAAATTATCAAAAAGTGTACTTTCCTAATGTGTATCTGACTGTAGCTGCACACAATTAATCTACTGCCTATTTTAACACATTAGGCAAAAGCTTTATACAGCCTACATTTTTTCTCCAAGACGTAACCCGATTGCAGTGTATTGTAGGACAAAAATGCCAAATGGCAAAAAAATAATAACATTAGTTTGGCATCAAGTATGACCACGTGAGCAACACTAAAACTAAAGGACGAGTGGACTGTCCTGCTCTGGTTGAGCGCGCTCTGAGCCTCAATCGGAATATTTCGCAAAACCATTTACCAGCCTTTAACTGATAGGTAAATCTATTACTAAACTTTGAAGTTCACATACATACCACTAATCCTAAGATGGGCAAATTTGTCTATTTCAGCGTTTCATTTCAATGACGTGTTCAGTGTTTCCTTGCTTCTATTTATAAATTAATTTTCCCCTTCCTAGCCATTTGATGAACGGGTTCCCGCAACAAATACTGATATAGCTATGTCCATGAACGTTTTTGCTTCCAATGACTCATGATTAGATGAAATGAAACTTGTTTTAAATCATCCCAACTTATTTCTTTACTCACACAGACGACATGAGGAGGTCAGAAACGGGTGAGCCATTTTTTTTGCTTGTTTACTTTATGCGAAATGAAATAGGGCTGAACACACAGCTATGCAACAGCATGAGTAAACAATGTTTTCCCTACTGCACGTGCATTAGAGTTTAGTCACTTTATGTCAGCAATACTTCCTTTTCCCTAAGTACTGCGTTGAGAAACGTCATAGATACAAAAAAGACCATATATATTGTGCGAGGAAAATACAGCTACTACGCGAAAATGCCAGTAACAACAATTTTAGGCACTTCCCCACCTTTCGTAGTTCTCGCAGCAAAGCTGCACAATCCTGAGATCAGAGAACGAGCTTGATTAATTCATCAATCGTATTTTTCATGCTGTGTAAAGTCCCAAAGCAACACTAGGGCTATGGCACACACTGTGGTGTTCAGCTCCGCATTAATTTTGATGTTTTCACATTTCATATTCATCAAAGAGCAGCCACTGTGGTTTAGAATCCTACCCACGACTTCGTGCTCAGGAATAGCATACTAGCGCCTGTGAGCAACCGCAGCAGACGAACAGGCTTGCATTATCAAATGATGTGATGCTGCACACAAACATCAGTGATCGATGACACCTCTAGTTCTAAGGGGCTGGTAAATATGCGTCCCTACTTCTGGGCAAGACAAGGCATTTGCGCGCCGTGGTATCTGCCGCAGCTATTACTCCTACTTTGTGCAGTTTACGTATACAGTAACCCTACTGGTACTTTTAAGCTCCATTTCACCTGTAGCTCAGATTGTGACTACATGTATCTAAGAAACAGATTTTACAGCATAACAAAAAGCAAAGAAATCGTTGATCCCTCTTTCACAGGAATCGATCGAACACGAAAGAGAAACATGTCTTCACAAAAGGTTTTGCATGTTGCCTTCGTGAACTCATGGCCCGCTGAAGCGAAAGGCGTACGATTTGCGGGTCGGCCACCGCATTGCAGATTTGCTTCGCATGCGGCGTCATCGAAGCGTCATCGTGAAGAGCAAATTCCGCGTACGCTGTCTTGCCTCCGCAACCCCGTCAGTTTATGCTGTGCTGCAAAAAATCACTTTCGAGCTATCTTAATGCCCTCGTGCGAGCTTGCATCGTTCTGTCCAGTAAGCGTACCATACAGAAAAAAAAAACTGAGAGGCCCTGACGTCACACTTTCCGAAACCTCTGTGGCATCGAAATTAGCCTTACTTCTTAATTAATTAATTTTCTCGTGGGAGGTTCTTCTCTGTTGTTTACATTTGATGCTTCGGGCACGCAACCACCCAGGTCTGAGCGGAGAAGCGCGCGCCGTAGCTATAGTGTGCTTTATGGTAGCGATCTGGCCAACGAATCCAGTCGCAGTGTGCCATCGCGATGCCGTCGCCAAAGCTATTTCGTCTGAGTATTGCGCTCTAGCTTAGAAAGAAGTTTATGATGCACTTTGCAAGTCTAAAGGCTGGTCCCCCGCTACTATTTTGGTGGGTTTTCTGAAAAGAAATCTATGCCTTCTCACTGCATTGCAAGAATGCCCCGGCGATGATCAGCAGCAAACTTTATGAACATTACGATCTCTGATTAACCAATCTGCAATTTATGAGAACAAGTACGTGTGCTGGTCGTGGATTTATAGGAATAATTTTGCTTTACTGAGCAAGTTTCGGGCAGCAGTGTACCGTGGAAATGTGGCAAAGCACAGCACGCCATTGAAGAGGCCAGCAAAGGAGAACGTCGGTACGTCTTTAAATACACTGACTGCGGCCTGAGGTATGTTGTTCTCACCCTAATTAATGATGCTTCACGGAAACAAAGTTCTGTGATATTCTCCACGTAGTGGCGAACATTAGGTGCTTGTGCATGTGGGCCTACACGCGACCATCAGCCGTTTGCTGTGCGCGCAGGCATATGTTCTTCTTTCGAACCTTGCTCGCTGTTGTACCGCACCCGCAAACCTACATTTTTGGTATCCCCTCGAGCACACAGATCAGATATCTGCGGCAAGGAGGGTCCATGCCATAATTGCTCACAGCGGCCCCTTCTTTGCCATTCTTCCACATGGCTGTTTTAGAGCGCAGCACTTACGCAACCGCTCTTGCAGCGGGCGCTAGGGTCCCTCCTAACCGAGCCAACGAGCACAGCAAAAGATAAAACAGCGAAGGCAGAATGCAGCGGGGGATGAAAGACCGCTATAGCGAAGAGACTGGAAGAAGGAAGGCGGAAGAGGAGGGTGCTGCGAAATCATATGGAGGAAAGCGGAGGAAGACGGTATGGCGAAAGCATGTGAACAAAAGCGTAGTGCCGCGCAAGGCGTGCTCTGCAGCGACGATGGCTACGACGTAGTGCCAGGGTAGCGCGTGTCGTCTGTTCACTGATAACGCTACCGATACGATATACAGAAACAAAGCGTTACATGAGTGGAGATCTGTTTGCGGCTGGTGCTGTGAATCGAGTCTACGCGTCACCCAGGCGCTGCATCACACGATCTACCGATTAGCGATGCAGTCGCGCCATAATTAACTGCACTTCCAACGTCCTGCACGACACAGATGGTCTTCGCCAGCCAATATGTTATGAAATGAAAACGTATGGGTCTGCGTTCCAATTTCACGTTAGGGAGTATCGTAATCGTCAGTGCATTTTTTTTTACGTGCGACATCATCCACTTTCAAAAGCAGTAATGCTGCACAGCTGTCATTGACTTGAAAGATGTTTATCGTACATATTCTGAAGCACAGTGGTTTCAGTCAGTGGTTACAAGTTAGCATAAATGCACCGAAGACGGCAAATATATTCCCAGATCATCCTTCATCCGGGGTGTGGTACGTGAGCTACAGCGTTGCATGTGCACTTGTTTCACGTTTTACTTCCAGTCCCACTTCCCCACAACAACTGCCGGGAGAGATCGTTCTAGATAACACAGCGAAACAAAACACGGAGTCTCCCGCTATTCTGCACGCACGACGCGTTTGCCACGCTACGAGACCTACGGTGCATCACACGTATGAGCTTACACCACCATAAAACCTCCATTGTGCCTGGACAACATGGCCGCTACAGCGAAGAACGCCACGTGACTTCTTCAGCACGTTTCTCTATAGCACGCCGAGTGTGTAGGGCCTATAAGTTTATTTCCTTCCTCCATGTAGTGCGTGGACTAGATAGGGCCTCTCCTCAGTTTTTTCCTGCCTCCATGAAGCGCACGCACGAACTTTGTAGCCATTTGTGAGGGTTGCCTGCTGATACCGCCCGAGGACCCAAACTCCGCTTCAAGCATGCGGCCATGAGTCCAGCTCGTGCACGTGACCTCACACTCAATCGCCGACGTGGTCTACCGCAAAAAAATATTTCAAGGCCAAACCTCCCGCAATGGCTTGCCACTCACAACAGCCTATGGCTAGGCCTAATCAGCGCTGTCACACTGCTTCTTTAAAACAGGTAGCCAGCGGTAAAGTTGCGGTTTGCTGCAAACTGCGGGATGATAACGCCATTGTCAGCAGGACAACTACTTCCATCTGGTTGCAGCTTGCGAAAACTGACCAGCACGCTACTATGCACGTGACGCTGAAGTTATTTTATCAAAGAGGGGTGCGAGCCTTACGCGACGGAGGCCCTTACACAAGTAAATACGGCATACGAAAAAAGACATGAATTATGAGAACAAAAGAATGCACAGGAATTCCTTGAATTCCTATGCATATTTAAACCAGTATTATCAGAGCTCTTGCCGATCTAATTTTTCTGAAGCAATAAAAAGCATGTGCTGTCCAACGATGTACACAAATAGAACTGCTAACCATAGTGCTTCCTCCGGCAAATTACAAAACGCATCTATGAAGCATGCGTGGACGTGTGCGTACAGCAACGTCCCAATTTATCAGTGCTGCAAGCTAGACGTGAAGATGACAACGAATGTAGTTATGCTTATCAAGAGACTGAATTTAACAAAAGTATGGTGTGCAAAAAAGAAGGCACCAGCATCCGATTTTCAAATGTGCTATTGTCATTATTTCTTCAACATGTGAGAATGTGTTGAACATCACAGAAGTATTTGCTCACCTAGACCAGAATCGCCCAGTAAGAGAAAATAATGTGCTTATATAAATGGCAAACTTCTTGTGTTCAAAAAGTCAGCGTGCCTTTCCGAACTATTACTGAATAAGAAGACTTACCTTGCACAATTCATTTCAATAATGCCATAATTATTGCAGTCAGGCTAACCAAGTTTCATTCAATGGCTAACTTAGCGTATTCTAGTTGTGAAGCTAGACAGAAATGTGATTTGTCACACCAACACACTCATCATTTGTTTCTACTGGATGCTAGTTTATAGTCTGCAGCGAGCTACTGGCTGAGTACCCGAGGCTCTTTTCTACACGGCATCCGCCAGCTATGCGCCAGACACATCTCTTCCCATACTAGAGCATTTCGTATCAATAGCGCAAGGCTACAATAAATTTGCTTCAGCAACAGTCTATTCCACCCAAAATTAAGTTTCCAAACAATGATAGTGATCTCTTCCTGTCAATGAAAAATGGTTTTGTTCCCACAGGCCAATAGGAATGCAGAATTTGTGTGCATGTGAACAGGCCTTACAAGCTGAAGGGAGTGCCACGCAGGTCTCGGCTACTTCCTTCATCCTTAGCTAACTAGTGACACTACACGAGCTCTGTCTCACGCCAGCTACGCCAGCAATAAGAATTTCCCTTGATGCCAAACACCTTGTCACAAATAAGGCATAAAATAGCGTGCGTGCGTGTGTATATAGCGCTCGAAATTACTAGTGCCGGTACTACCTTTCGTCGCATCCGAGTCACCAAGACATCACTACATCTGTCATATGGGTTGCCTGAAAAGCGAACTGAATGATTCTCGTCGCTCTAGACAACCATTGTGGTGCCTGTAAACACAAACTATTTAATGGAAACAGGAAAGACTACATAAATGAAGGTAATTTGTTAACGAGAAAAGCACTAGAACCAGAAAAACTGGTTCTCTAAGTGGGCGAACATGAGATGGTGGGCCTCTAAATGTCCTCCCAAGTGATACAAACACATTCTTCCGCAACAAATTTCATTTTGAAGAAGGGTTTCGCACCACGCCTGTCGGTGCGCATCCCTACACATCTTGGAAACTGCGTAAGGAAGGGTCTTGACCAGAAAAGCACGAGCATTTTATTTTGAATACATCTTGTCCTATGTCACTGGCTTGGACACCGCTGCCTTGCCGTTATCATCAGGGTCAGCCACTTAATGTGATGAATGATAAGCACAAGAGACGAAATTGGTTGTTAAAATATATGACTCCTGGTCTTGAGGGCAGAAAGAGATGGTGGTCTGCCAAAAAGCGCTC
This sequence comes from Dermacentor andersoni, assembly GCF_023375885.2. NCBI lineage: Eukaryota > Metazoa > Arthropoda > Arachnida > Ixodida > Ixodidae > Dermacentor > Dermacentor andersoni. The sequence goes on from NC_092821.1 coordinate 97,771,058, forward strand.
TGATCCAAACCAACCAGTAAAACATGTTAACTTGCTTTGAACTGAGCAACCAACAACAACTTTTCCAACACATGAAAGAAAAACCTTCAATTCTGCAAGCAAAATTGAGGCTGTGAAGTTATAACAAATGCTCTCAACGTCTGCAACATTCTTTGACAACATATACCACAAATGAAAGTTATTACACAGATTGCTAACCATGAAACACGGAGCTTTCCTGCATCAACTACCTGATATATGATAATTGAAGAGATTTGTAAGATTTTCAGATGTGACTACGAACCCACTACACACTCAGTCACCATGTACAATGTCTGGTACATTTGTACTTCGACGTAATCTTGCTCATTAATGAAAATTTCATTGTCTTTCACTTCTTACAGATGACGTTTCACACAGTGGAGTTCACTTCTTAGACGCATTGAATTCGTTCATACGTAGCCTGTGGTAATCAAGTCACTTTGTGTAGTTTCACGGTTATAGCCATGAAATAAAGCTTTTTCTCAGACCTTAGGGTTGTGAATCTGATTCTTCACAGTAATCTCGACAGCCACTGCAATAGTAATCTTCAAAGGCTAAGAGGAAAGGGCCACAGATTCTTTACAGCACCACAGACACCTGGTTCTACTGTGGAAGTTGTACAAGGTGTCCAAGCTAACATTAGCCAAGCTGTCCAAACAACCTGGTACACATGAGATCTACAGGTTTTCCTCATTAGTGCTCTTCTGTTACGAATTTTTTACTACTAAGTGCCTGCCTAAATATTAAAAAAATTGTCGCAGTTTCGCGCAAAAGGCAAATCATCAATTGCGATAGCAAATTGGTGGACAGTCATGTGAAGTAAAGATAGAAGTTTTATTGGCCCTATAAACTTGTAAATATAGGCATGCTAACTAAATGACCTAGCTTGGTGTCACGCGCACACAAGCAAACACGAGCACATCTCACTCGACGACCTAGGAAGCTCGCTGTCGAAACACTGGAGTGAGGAAACGCGACAGCAGAAGCGAGTGAATTGGCCTTCGTGCTGCATCTTGCATGTGCGAAAACACTGCACAGGGCGAACTCTGTCCTCATTACAGATGACTTTCAAGATACAGCGGCCCGGGCGGGCGCGCGCCTCCCTCTCCCCCCTCGTTCCTACTCCCCCCCTTGTAGGCATTATTGTAAGCCTACTTGTAGGCATACAGTGATGTTTGTAGTCTACAGTGAAACTTGTAGGCATCAATGTATTGGTGTGTAGTGTAGTCCACATAACGAAGTAAATACGACTCCTCCTTTAAATTCGTTATAACGAGGTTCAAGTGTAGCTTGTGCATTGAACGAAAGCTCGCAGCAACGCGGTGAGCGCCTGTCTCTTTTTGCTTCAAGTAGCGCAAGCCAGCAAACACTGCGTGTTGTGTCGCAGCATCTACATTTGCCATGTGAACTTTGTTATTAAAGCTTGCTCCTATAGCACAGGGTTCAAGGAGTACTGACGCAAAAATTTTGGATCTTGTCTTTTTGCTGCATAAGGGAGTATATGACCCAGTTATCACGGCAAGAAACCTTGCTTGCTTCACGGTTAATTATATAGAGCCTTGTCTGTAGTGACTAGTTCAAGTTTAAATTGCAGAGAACAAACAATTCTGGAACCATGTAAGAGCATTAGGAGCCGCAAACAAAAAATTTAAAACCACTATCAGGGATGAAGACGGCCACATCTTTGAAGGAGATAATTGCGTTGTGGTACATCAAAGACGTTATTAGGGATAACTTCGGCAAAAAAGAAAGCGTAGTTTGATTCATACTGATCTAGAAACAACAGATATGTCGAAGAGATCAAGATTTAGCTTACAGAAACGTTTACTGGAAAAAAAAACGCAGTGAAAATGACCCTAATAACACAGTCACAGGACTAGATCAAATCGCAATGCAGCTAATCAAATAGCTAGGCCGAAAGAGCAAGGCACTGTTGAGCCCTACCATAGTGCAAGCGATTAAAAAAGACGAAATTCCGTTTGAATGGCGTGAAAGCAAGATGAACATTATTTAAAAAGGCAAAGGTGGTAGGGATAAGGCGAGTATTTACAGGCCACTTACAGTAACGCCGGTGATATACCGAATGGCAATGCAAGCCATAAAACTAGGACTGTCGAATTGAGTGGGGAAAACGATATATTGTGGCAATTACGGAATAGGTCCACCCCAGGCAGACGCTTAGAAGCGAATTAATGTCTACTATGTGCATTAAGATTTCAATAGCTCGGAATAGACTTGACGGATCGCATTTCTAGATATTAAGGGAACCTACGAAAACGTAGCCAGGGAATTGGTATGGGATATTCTCAAGGACGAGACATAGACGTGAAATTCGTGGAGCTGCTGAGCGAAGATGCATAGGAACAACTGAGTACACATTGTATGGGAAGGCCGGAAATGAAATAAATTGGTGCAAATTAACCGAGAAGTGAAGCAAGGATGTCCTCTGTCTCTATCGCTCTTTAAGCTTTATGTCAAGACCATAGCAATACGACTGAAAAGCAGTAATCCGGGTTTGATTTATCCTATATACGCGATGGCCAAAGGATACAAGAGACTGTCTCTGCGCTGATTGGTATACGCGGACGACATAGTGCTACTTGTGGACAATACAACATATTTAGAGACTTGCAAAGATGTGTGGCAACGCAGTGGATAATCTAGGTCCTAAATTTAGCACAAAGAAAACGGCAATATTGATCATTATGAAGAGACGATAATTAGGTGGTATCAGTTCAACATGAAGTCAAACCCATAGTCGCGCAACATAAATACCTGGGCGTATATACAAACGAAGAAAAGATTTACTCAAGCAGCCTTCAAGATAAACTGACAATAAAGGGGAAGCGGAATGCAGCAATATTGAAACACGGAACACAATCGGGCTACAATAAATTGGAGGTGGTGCCTGGAATCTGAAAAGGAGCACTGGTGCAAGCGCTAACGGAGGCAAATTTCATTCTGTGCTTAAAATTGGATATGTTGTCGAGGTTGGAAGTTGACGAATATCGGTAGCCCGGTTGGCTTTGGCAGTCCATGGTGAAACCATAAAAAATGAGGCAGCGCAGAGTGACAGAGGTTGGGTCTGTTTTAAAGTCAGAGAAGCGCTGAGCAAAATTTGTTTTGAAGAAACACTCAGCAACGTGGATGAAAATAAATGGCTGGCTGAAGTGCAGAAGTGCCTGTACCTGAATATCGTGGACACTGAATGGAGAAAGAGGTCAGGAAAGTTGGTGACAACTGCAGGGTAATTAAAAGTGTATATAGACATCTAGGAGTCATCAGGACAGAAAGAAAGAATAGAGAGAGAAAATTGGATAAAAAATGGATATAGATACATCATGAATGTTCACAAGAATGGGAAGAAATTAGAAGATCTGTACGATAACACAATCGACAGTGTCTTGCTATTTGAGGCTCGAGTCATGGTTGGTTGAGGACAAAAAAATAACGGAGCAAATATTCTAAACAAAATGAAGATGTGTCTGCTGCAGCAGAAATCGGGGACCACTCAGCGCATCCTAACTTAATGCGAGCGCAGTGACTCAGCGAGACCAGCAGGCAGCGTGCACCTTCCAGAAATGCTTGGATTTTAGGTGTATGGGAGCATCAACTGGTGAGTAGTCGAGATAAGCAAGATAATTTGAGAATATTTTCGTAACAAAAAGCACGGGAGAAATATAGTGGCAAATCCATTACAGGCATACGTAACGGTACAAGGTATGCGTAGAAGTTTAAAGGAAGAGAAAAAAAAATTGAGGAGCCATTCTACTCTGTGTAAGTGGATGAGCAACGAAGCTGCGGCACATCACACAAGGCTTGGCAAGGGTACATGTATATATTTTAATCATTTAGGAATGACAGTGATGATACCTTTGTGATTACTGTGGTATACACTGATTGGTTAGGTTACAATTTCGGACAGAATCTTGGCCAAAGTTAAATCTCTACACGACCGTTGTAGAGGGGTTGACTGACTTGACTTGGTGGGGCATTTCAAACCAAACTCTTCTGGCACAAACTGAATAAGCCATTTTCTTGTCTTGTTTGAAAATGTCCACATTGCATTCTCCAGCGATGATCACAGTGGTAGTGTCATCACGGCTAACCCATGTGAAGTACGTGACCCTGAACTTCTCTATCTCCCACTTGGGTTTGTTTGCCTCGGGATATATACACAGTGGCTATCACAATTCCATCTTTGGTTAGCACGTCACAGACATCCCCGCAGTCAGCGGTATTATCCTCTGGCGAGTCAAGGGTGTAGGGTTGTACACAAACTTTGTCCTTTGCGTATGTCGTAACGCCTCCTTCTCGTGAGTCCATGTGCTGTTCACAAATGATTCCAGTGTACCCATCGACTTGAAACCATCTTGACGTATTTATTTCACGCATTATTATTATTATTATTATTATTGTTATTATTATTATTATTATTATTATTGAGTGCTCGAAGCCTGCTTCACTCTTTCTGCCGCTCGGCCTGTTATTGCACTATCTCTGGGATCGCCCACACTCACCTAGGTGTACCTTTCTTGATGCACAAAAATGACAGTTACATGGAACCCTAACCATGTACAGCGTCGCTGTAAAAAGGATTAAGAAGAGGGAAATGGTTGGGGAATCATGTAAAAATAGTAGAATTAAGGCATGTATGGTATACCTCAAAAACTGAAACAGGCTAGGTGACCCTTTGCCACTTCCTCGTTTCAAAGTGGATGCTAATAAATCAGGACAATCACCATCAGTTTGGTCCGCGCTTTATTTCAGTTAGAGGAAACTAACCCTATATCTATTTTGTCACCGCTAATGTATTTTAGTCAGAGGGGCACCGGTTAATGTTGAGGAAACTAATTGCTACTAACGAAGCTTCTATTTACGAAAGTAAAAAAAAAAACGCGTATTATTAGTGCCTCGCTCCTCGCAGAGATGCAGCGCCAAAATTATGTACAGGAAAATATACAGAAAATTAAAATATTTGTTTTAATTACCTCGAGAGCAAAGTGTGAAACCGCTGGAGAAGAAAGCCCCGACATAGCACGTGTGGCAAGCAGCAGTGTCTAATCAAACTAACAAAAATAGATAGCGCATTAGCATCAACTCAATAAAACGAAAACAGCAAACGGACATTACGGCATACACAACTCGCGCAGTAATTGTCGGTGCCTCCCAATTAAATGCTTCTCAAGAAGAGCAAAAGTTAGCCATTGCTTCAAACACAGGGCTCGCGCTAACATAATAGAGAACTCACAGCTTTCGTTTCGAAAAGGCTAAAAAAACGAAGCCATACATTGTGGCAAAGGAGCACGCGTTGATCACAAAGCCTGTTACAACTGTTGATTCGTGTCGTTGGAAGGATAATAAGGTTTTACGCCCTAGCAACAAACAGCCGTCGGCGATTTGGCTGCGTAATTTCGACCGCGTTCTGGGAAGACACTATTAGACTGCATATATTGCACTCTTATTTCTGCGAGTGCTTGTGTGACGGACAAATTGAAAACAGGAGTGTGTCCATAAGCGCGTTCGATGACCCGGTTTTGTGAACAAAATACGCGGAAACTGGGTTTTCACTGAGAAGGCAACAATGGTACGGAAGTCATTCGGGCGACTCGCTGTCGCTGTCGCGGCGCACATTCTTCTGGGACTCGTGGGCCTCGAGAAAACGTAGGTGCCGACATTTCTGTCTCTTTTAACGTGAATTTCATTGCAGTCTCGCGCCGTACTTCAATGGACGTCTAGTCCATTGCCTAGTCTGATACCTGATGCCTAGTCGAAACAAAAGTGAGATGACGTCCGGAAATACGGTGGAAAAGACGCATATCGTAAGCCTTATACGGAAGGAAATAACGATTTCTGTGATCGCGACACAGTCATGCCTGTCATTCTAACAAGACGTCAGCCGGATGACAGGGGTTTCTGACATGGCGCGAAACTAAAGTAGCACTGCCAAACAATGTGTCGGATCACGGAATTGACATTTATGTTTTTCTACCACAAGAATTCTTACCCCAACAGGAACACTGCATGTAACTCCAAATTTTTTTTGCGGAGTTCAATTTTTCCTGCTGTTGTTTCTGACTGGGCGGTACCATGTGTCAGCGCGTAGGACATTATTTACGGTTTGCACACAAAAATGGCAGCATTTATTGTCCTATGTGAGTATTGTATGATGTATATTGCTTGCAGTTTTTATGAGCCATCGCTCGTTCGACGCCGTTTTCTGAGGTTAGGCATGATGTGCGCGTGACAGTCTCACGATGTTGTGTGAATGATGCTTTTCATGTGAATGCGTTGCAAAATACGAGGGCCTCAATATTTTCAAGCGTACGTGAGCTTTTCTGAAAAAAAAAAAAAAGCAACGTAGGGTTCCAGACTTATTTTTTACGTGCACTGCGTTTGGCGATGGAGAGGGGGAGGATTTCACACACACACACACACATACACGCGCGCACACTCACACACGCGCTATCACTAACTTATTGCCAATTGAATATACAAATGTGTAACTTGTAGGCCTTAGCAGAAAAAAAGAATGGGCGCAAGGTTAGCCATGGCCACCAGTCAAAATAAGAAAAGCCTGTTGCTAATTTGCTAGAAATACACAATATCCAGCAAAAACAGGTGCACATAAAAATTTTGGGGAGCTTAGACGGCCTGTATTCTACCAGCCTGTTTATACACGTTGCGGGGTGCAATGTAGTCCTCACTATGGAGAAGCAGCAGAGGTAGACGGTAACACCAAATTTGTTAGCCTAACTTAAACTGCAACAAATGAACTCTACAGAAATAGGCGAAACTTGTGCAGCCACATTGCAATAGCTGAAAACTGACCGATTAACCTTGGTCCCGGCGAAGCGCTTGGGCCTCACGCACATTCGCTTGCTGCAATGGCCCATAGCGATCTCCCCGCTGATCCCGGTCGGCGATGCCTTATGAAGCCTTAGGCAGGCTTGCTCCATGATCCGCAGGTGGTCATGTGACCTATCAGCCGGCGTCATCAGCGCACATCGTCACGTGGAGCCGGCTGCTAACGCGCAATTTCAATCAGCAGTCGGCTGCATCTCGGCGATCCCGACAACATGAATAAATGTCTTATTATTGGTCTAGAAAAAGTTCCCAAGAAACTAGCTATAGAGCAGCTGAAAGCGGGCGTCACATGAAGCCGCACTCAGCGATACTCAGTTGTAGGTGTCATTGACGGTTTCAGAACAACGAATTGATGCTAGACAGCATCACAGAACACAGAAATAAGGAGCGTGGCTACGCCTTAAGGTGAAGCACGCGTGTGCAAAGTACAGAGCTATTGCCAAACTGTATCGGCTATAGCACTACGACACATGATACTGATTTGAAATGTAGTTACAAAGAAGTTAAGAATCAAAGAACTTGACATATTATTATGTGAAAGAACGCCAGAGGTGAACCATATAGTGAAACGTAGCCATGCTTGATACACAAACATGAAGTTCTGCGAAACAGAAACGGTATTCCACTTCACGAAAAGAAGTAACGGCCCGAAATCAACAACATTTAAAACATTATCCGAACGTGTAGCAGTTTTATGTAATAAGCTAAAAAACAACAGGCAGGATCCGTCGCTCGATGGATGTCGACTTTAATGCAATTAGCACTGAAACAAAATAGCCACACGCCGTACAGCCACCACCGTATTGCGTGCATGCAGCCGGGTTTCTCGCTCGTGTTGCTCACTGAACACGTTGCGCCATCTAGCGAGGCCACCTCGAAGTCCATGGCTGGATGCTGTGTGAATATGCATTCCGACAAGTTTGCCTCAATACATATGCCGCGGGCATGATTCCGCCCAGCACCAGCGAAGTTTTACCCAGTTACCCAAATTGGCGTGAGAGAGGTCCATCAGAGAGCGGGACACACTCAGTGGCACTTAGGCAGTGTCCCTAGTTGGCCCCTTTGTTGAAGCCCTGTTCGTTCAGCATGGCAGCTTAGTACTGTACCAATGAAAAGATGCACCCATGTACCCATACACCCATCGGCCCAGTGACCGAAGTTGATGGGAAAATGGCAAGAGACGCAGACAAGCAGAAAGACGGGTAGATAGGCCCCTAAATATTCGCGAAATTCTTAAGGAATGCAAATGGAATTAAAAAGTAAAGCCTATAACCAGAAAGGAAGAGGCAAAGGGTGAATGGTGTTTCGGTCCTGGACACAACTTCTGCATTGAGGTTTCACCACTCAATGTCTATCACTCTGTCGGTCTGTGAGACTCCGGTGTTCTGGAAATTCTGGTAGGCAGTGTACTGCACATATGACCCAGGAGGTTAAAATGTTTTATTCGCGCTTTCCATATATACTTCTTTATTACATTTCTGGTTTAGGTAACTTCTTGAGCAAATATTTTATCATGTTTAGAAGCCGTTACAGAACTGTAGTGTGCGAAGCTGAGAACTGCTTAAAAGAGCAGGCTCAAACGCAATTTTTTTCATACCTAGGCTGCATCAAGTTCTAATGACCAGACAGACCATAAGCGTCAATCAGGTATTGTTTGGCTTGATTGTTGGCGCGTTAGTAATTTATTTCAAGAGTAGTGCCACCCTCTGACGACAGACATCACATTATTAGAAGAATGACAGCGCAAATAAAGTTTGAATGATTCGGACCCTTAGGCGCTCTAAAACAACCTTTGAAGCTGCTCAAGTGATGATGCAGTCAGACCAGGTAAGAATGTGTACGCTTAAAGTAATTTCAAATACAAGGCAGTCCCATATATCCAAATTTGCTTACAACGCCCTCAAAGAAAATTTGTTACGTATTTAATATACACGGATTTGGTTTCCCCCTTGTAGAAAAAGCACAAAACAAAGGAATCCATTCATTCAGAATGATAATATGCCTAGTAGGCATTAAATTTTGCCTGCGGCTTGAACGACTTCTCAGGATGGATGGATGGATGTTATAAGCGTCCCATTTGGGACGGGGTGGTGGGTAGCACCACCACCTTCTTGCTATACTGCCTACTGTCCCACCTAGGTTAAATAATAATAAAAAAACACTACGAACTCCCAGAACCAACATTTCTTATCCCCTGTTGCGAACTGTACTCTGGTACGTCTCCGTTTTTTGTCGTTTCTCTACTTCGACGAATCCTCCAATCACCACTTACTGGTCCCTATTGCGGACGTGTTTACTTTTCCACTGCTCTCGCTGAACCGAAGGGCTTCAAGGAGGCCAGTGGTGCCTAAATCGACCACTGGGCAAATGTCTTCACATTCTAATAAAACATGCTCCATCGTTTCCCTGGCTTTACCGCGGCAAGCACATGCTGCTTCTTCGTTGTTATATCTCGCTTTATAGGTGCGTGTTCTAAGGCATCCTGATATCGCTTGGAAAAGTAATGAGCGTTCCTTTGACTTATCATAAGTTCTTTCTTTCCTGATTTCGTACTTTCCTCTTAGTAGTTATTCAGGGCAAGTGTCTCTTCCATTGCCGCCACCCATAAGATTATTTCAGCCTGTCTGTCAGAGCAAGTAACGATGACGCCTTCTGTGCGTTAACCTGCTCCGGGCCGCTCCCTTCGACGTCGGCACTCTATACCGGCGCAGCACACCCAGCGCTGAAAGTGCTACTACCGCGGAGCAGTAGAGCTTTAGCTTAGGGGACGCAAGAGCTAGGGGCGACGGCACTGCGCGTTCGCAGACACAGACGTAGGAGCCTGCGCATGCGCAGTACCATGACCCCTAGTTCTTGCACACGCAAGCCGCTTGCGTCCCCTAGTCCCAAAATTCCCTACCTACTCCGCTGGTTTCTAGCGTTTGTGGCGTACACGCGGCTTTGTAGGGCGGAAAGAAAACGCCTGGAGTTTGATCCAGGTGGTGGTCCGTTCCAGGTGGTGAAATCATGTGTGCAGCAAGGCGTACTCAAGACGGTTGCGTACGTGAACAGTGAACAATTAGAGGTTGCAAGTGTAAGCAACGTCCTTCCGTGTCACCCCAGGAGGGGTGAGGCTTAAAAGAGGGGGAGTGTAAAGGAGAAGAAGGGGAAAGGTGGGTGGAGGAGATGAAGAAGTGAGAATAAACAAGGATGGCTACCTTGTCATATTGACGGATCTCAGTTTTATTACAAATTTGGCGCAGTCAAGGACACGATTCGAACCTGTCTTGTGCACCTCACCCGCTTCGTTTCACCGAGGACCATTTGCTTGGACGTTATGGAAATCTGCGCGGATGGCGACAGACATGCGAGCGTGGCAAGCCTTTTCTACGGAGGATGGTTCGCTGTTGCGGGTGAGCACTGATCCCTTGTTCAAAACGCTCACGAACGACCTTTTGCTATCGGTGGTACAAAGTCCCCGTGTGCGACCAGCATGAGTGAACAAGGCCGAATATAGGAGAGAGCGCAAGACATTTTTCATCATTTAATGGAACTGAAGCAGAGAAACGGTGAACACCAGCAACAAATACTAGAGCTCGTGAGTAAAAACGTCCTCCAGCTTTCTCGGAGCCCGTCGTTGGAAACGGTAAAACGGGATGTTTAGGACGGTTCGTCACCTGCACACGCACAAGCTTGGCTGAGTTTTTATGAGTACGGGGGCGACCAAAATGGGTGGCGACATGACTTTGACAAGGTTATGAATATGCGCTTGTACCTAGGAGGCATAGCAAAAGCCTGGCATGACTTGAGAATTGCCCAAAGAGTGCACCGGCCGTGGATTGAGTGAACAGACAGTTTTTTGGCGTCTTGCTCCCGAGAATAAGCTACAGAGCTGGGACAGCGCTATAGCCTTCAAATATAATTCCGGCACTCTGGTAGAATACTTTGTTCAGAAGCGAAGGCTGCTACATATTGCTGACTCCACTTTATCGGACTCGTCGCTCGTACCTCTGATTATATTAGGATTGCCGAAGAGCAAGCAGCGCGAGGTACAATTACGAACTCCTACATACTGTTGATGACTTGCTCACAAATATGAAATATTTATGCACTTTGCAGCCTCAAGACAGTGCTTCTAACGGATGCAGTACTTCATCCAATGAAAATCAAACACTGCGGTGTAAAAAAGGGACCAAGTTGCTATCGGGAGGTTACCCTCTCTCATTTAAAGAGACCACCTTTCTTACCGATCGTGCTAAACTTGACTACATTTCTGTGCAAGCAAATGGGAGGGACGTCAAGGCTATAGTAGATAGGGGAGGTTCGATAACAGTTGTAAAGAAGAGCGAAATTCCGGACCTCGGAATTCCAGAATCGTGGACGATTATCCTGTGAGAGTGTATGGTTACGACGGAAAGAAATAGACGTATAATGAGTGGGTGGAAGTGTTGATGACGTGTAAAGGAAAAAGCACCTTAATTAAGGCTTTCGCTATCAATGGAGTGAAATATCAGCTGCTCTTGTCTCGCCCAGTCATGCAACAGCTACGACTTGACCTCTATTGGGATGGGGAAGTCACTACTCGAAATGACCGCCAAATGTCTTCTGTTTAACTTGCTGAACATCTACGGAAGCCCACTACAGCGGCGGACATTATCAAGCTGTATCCAGAGCTAATATGCATCGGAGGCTATCCGAAGGCCACATCAAAGTTCGAAGTACCATTTGAACTTCGCGACAAGGCTGTAGCAAAACGCAAGGCTTACAACATGTCGCGAGAGAAGAAACATCGGTTGAACGAAGAAATACAGAAGATGCTCGACGCCGGTGTAATCCGCCCATCAAGCTCTGCCTTCGCTTCTCCAATCACTATTGCTCCTAAAGGAGATGGCACATTTCGTCTCTGTACTGATTACAGGCAGGTCAACAGACTGACTTATGTCCCTTTCCAATGCCACTTATCGACGAAATCATCAATGAAACCGGGGGCTGTAAAATCGTTTCTCGCTTGGACCTGTTCAAAGGCTTCTGGCAAGTGCCACTGTCACAGGAGACTAAAAAGTGTTCCACCTACGTGACACCATTCGAATTATACGAATATAACAGGCTACCTTTTGGCTGGAAGAACTCAGCCGCGTGGTTCCAGAAGGTGATGAACAATGCTTTAAAGCCATATATCGGAATTCTTTGCAATGTGTACATTGATGACATCATTGTGTATTCTAGGTCTGGGCAGAAGCACACTGAACACCTGGCGAAGGTCTTACAAGCGCTCAGCATTATCAGCCTGAAGATAAATGAAAAAAAGAGTGATTTCTTCCGGCCCAAGGTCCTTTTTCTCGGTAGAGTGTTCGACGGTGCTACCAAACGTACCAAGCAAGGGTCTGTACATCGGATTTCCACACTTTAGAAGGCACACGACCTTCATTCGCTGCGAGTTTTCTTTGGACTAGCAGGCCACTTCAGGATTTTCCTGAAGGATTTTGCAAAGATGACACAGCGCCTGGCGGAGTTTTTCAAAAAAGCATGTTCCTTTTATTTGGTCCGACCATTGTGAAGTAGCCTATCAAGCAGTAGTGCGCCGCATCTCGTCTGGCCCAGTACTAACTCTACCTGACTTCAGCCAGCCATTCTAAATGAACACATGCGCATTAAATTATGGTACAGGGGCACAGCTGTATCAGAGGGACTGCAGTTCTCCGCTAAATGGACAACTTCGTGTCGTAGGATACTATTCTTACACCTTTAATACTTCTCAGCTCAACTACTCTACGACGGAGAAGGAGGCCCTCGCCATCCGCTTGGCAGTGCGGTACATTAGATCGTACATAGACGGCAAAAATTCAAACTGTATACGGACTATCAGGCTCTGACTTATCTCCTCAGTCAGTCGGAGCCTAGAGGAAAGCTGGAGAGCTGGATAAACGAACTGCAGCAGTATGATTTAGAGGTCATCTACCGGGCAGGCAGCGCGTCGACAGATGCAGATGCGTTATCTATACTGGTGGTCGAAGTTACACATGAAGTATTAAACATGACGAAACTATGCGAAGGATCCGAAAGTCTACGGTTTGCCAATGGAAGGTTCGTGGTGCCGGAGACTCTCATTCCAAAAGTGCTCCACATGTACCATGATACTCCGACTCTGGTGGTCATGATGGTTTCTGGCGAACCTATAATAAACTCCTACGAAGGTTCACATGGAAGAATATGGAGAGAGACATAGACAGATATGTTCGGTTATGTCACTTGTGCCAGGTAAATAAGGCAAAGTACCGGCCACCGCTGGACGAGCTCGTATAACCGCATCACTCAGACCTTGTAAGGAGTCGCACCTTTCGAAGTAGTACATGTGGACTTTGCCGACTTGAAAAAGAAGGGCGAAGCTGTGCGCCAAACAGAGTCATTTCTAGTGGCAATCAACCAATGCACAAGGATGGTAGCTGCACGCCCTGGAAAAGAAGATACAAATAGTGTTATTGCGCTTCTTGACCGAGCGATGTTTTCGAATTTGAAAGTCCAAGTCTCTGACAACGGACGCGCATTCATGAGCAAGAAGTTTCAGCACTGTGCAGAGATTCACAGGGTAGTGCTGCGGCGCTGCTCACCGTATCAGCCCCCACCCAATGGATTGACGGAGAGAGTTATCCGTGATATAAAGCCGTTTATGTCCGTGTACCCAAATTTCCCAGGAGGATGGAAGTGCTGCCTAGAAGCAGGCGTTGCACACCTTAACCGGACACAGACCACAAACCTTGGATGTAGCCCCCATTTTGCCACCTATTGTGAAGTGCCGAAACTGACCGCCGACCAGGAGCTTCGAATTTCCGACACACTTCAGCTAACTGAACGATTAAAAGCCAACGAGGAGCGCAGCAGGTATCGCGAAGCGATGAAACGCCAGTTCGACAAGAGGCACCAGGGACATATACCTAATATGAAGTTAAACGACTCTGTTCTTGTCCGAAAGGGACTACCAGGAGCCGACTTAAAACGTCTTGGTCCGTTCGAGGTGGTGAAAACATGTGTGCAGCAAGGCGTACTCAAGACGGTTGCATATGTGAACAGTGGACCATTAGAGGTTGCAAGTGTAAGCAACGTCCTTCCGTGTCACCCGAGGAGGCGCGAGACTTAAAAGAGGGGGAGTGTAAAGGAGAAGAAGGGGAAAGGTGGGGGGAGGAGAGGAAAAAGAAGTGAGAATAAACAAGCATGGCTACTTTGTCACATGGACGTATCTCAATTTTATTACATATATAGCTCTTTCAATGCGGGATGGAATAACAGTGAATGCGTCATTAAGCATAAAGAAACGTTTGCTATGCAGTCAGTGCGTGAAATATACACACAACGGAGTTGTAGTGAATAGCAGGCGTCAGATATCGAGTTACTTTTTGAAAAAATTAATATTTGTTTCGGAATCTCAATGACGTCTGCTGGACGTGAGTGAGTCTAACTTTTCTTTCAATAACCTATTGGGTGTCGAGGTAATGGTTGAATCGTGTATGTTCGATCTCGTGTAGATAATTCCGTTACTTTTATTCATATGTTGGATAGGACGCACCTCTCGCGGTTTTCGAGCGTGACATAGACCTCCACGTGATGTTATGAAATGTGCATATGGCGCAGTTTTCTTTTCTTTCTTTTTTTTCGATAAAGAGAGTTAGATTTTGGAAGATTACTGAAGTCGCTTTTTCTGTAATTCCATTGAAGATGATAGTCCACACATACGCATTGAGGGAATCGTTTCAAGAATACAATCACACAAATGAAATGAATAAATGAAATAGGCTTTGTATGCTCAAATAATTAAAGGTGGTCATGTGTTCGACGAAAACTCGTCTGGCGAGAAAACATACTGGTGCATACTGGAAACATACAATTATTTATGTAAGAAAGAAAGAAAGAGTCCAAATAAAAGCAGTAGCTAGACAAAATGAGTTTACATTATAAAAGAGAAAGAGAAATCTACCAATGGGAGATAAACAAACAAACAAATAAATAAACAACAATAACTTTAACAGTTACTAATGTACTCGGTGGGAGACAGATGAGAGAAAGAGAGGTATTTCAACTGTATTGTATTCAGGACCATATTCAAACGAGGTTTGCTATTAGGCAACGCATACATTTCTACCGATTTTCGCCACTTAGGGCGCTCCCTTAGAAAGCATAGACAAGAACGTATTCAAGGGCGTGTCCACGCTGGTGCAGAGGAATTTCCAAAGCTGTCCTCCTGCGCAGGAAGAACAAACGACGAGTCAGACGAAGACGATCAGTCGATGTTTATCTATTTACTCACCTCTTCCTTCTCCCTTTTTATCATAGGAGAGCCCTGGCGGATGAAACCAAAGGTAATTATTGCCACTTTCGTCTTATGATCATGTGACTAAATATTCAAATTAAAACGAAGCAGCAGCAAGATAGTGTTGCGCCTCGTCGCGAACGAGTGACAGAAACTAGAACTGGTACGTCGGTGCTGATACAGAAAAACGCGTTTATAATCTGCGATAATCTATTATCCTCAAGCGGTCACGTCAACCTCCTCAAGTTTACTACGTGTGTTACAATAAATTCGCCATGTACGGCTTCGACCGAGCAATCGTCGAGTAATGCAATTTGATAGCGCTTTAAATTTTAGGCAAAGCGCACCTGTGAGTCGGTGCACACCGAGTGATGCCGACAGATGCAGCGCCGTCTCCGTCGATTACCCTCGGCTCCGTCTTTCACGCTGTTCGATTAGCTTCCAGACGTGCACGAAGAAGCCCAGTTCAACACACTCTTGCATATGGAAACCATGTATAGTTTTTCCCGAAGAACAACCTTGAAATTGATCTCCCAAGTGAAATACTTGTGTTGCACCGACGTGCTCCGAACTAACAATTAATAAACCGATGTGAATGACACCTCTTCCAATCAAACGAAAACAGCAAACTGGTGCACTTTACGGCCGTAAAAGCTAGATAAAGGCAGAAGATATTAGGAAAAAAAAAAAAACCTGCAAGTGCTATAAAACTTCGAAATGATGCTTTACTCCAACAAAAGATCGACAAACGGCCTGACGCCCTGATGAAGAAAATTGACTCGCCATTCCGACCCTGCGAAAGTGGATGTCCAGCGAAGCTGTTGAAAACCACCCCTACAACTGCTGAGGGGGGTATGCAATGCTTTATTGATTTGGAGCAATGGTAGTAATGGTAATTTCGACTGCACGCCGCCGCCACAGCGGTACTGCAACAACATTGATACGAGTTGCTGGCTGGTTCTTCTATATGCGACGAAAGGCCAGGGTCGTCAATCCCCACGTGACAAGCTGCCGTCGCCTAGTTTATAGGAGGTAACATAGATGCCTGCCGGAAAGCTTGTCAGGAGGCAGAACCCAACAGCATGTTCCTCGCGGCATCATGTCCGGCGTCTGACGTGTGCTCCTGTTCGTACGAAGATGGTAAGAAGCTCCAAAGCATAAAGTGGAAGATCACAAATACAAACGGGATATCGGAGCTAACTTTAGCCAAACAGTCAAAAAAGCCGCTGCATTATACGATTATTAGACCTACAGGTTGCGGTCATAGGCTCTCTACTATCGCCAAGATATTTTTCGCGTGATAATTATCCGGTAAATTAAATATAATTTGAAGAACGTTATAATTGTTGAATTCAGGACATGGCTATCACTGGCAAACTTAATACATCCTAAAACAACCCATTCGGTAGTTGTTATTGCGCTATGTCAAAGCCACGTGCTATAACTTGCGCATTATTTTCAGGAGCTTCTCAAAGCAGGCGAAATGCGTAAAGTGGCACATGATTGCACGCCCGCGTCCCAACAACAACAGCCCGAAAAGTGATCTGAAGGACAGAACTAGGCTCATTGCGTGAATCGGAAACCGCCTGGTCATTGCGATAGGCTGCAACTGTCACGCCGAACACGTGGTCCACGACAAGTAGAAGCCAATACCAACAACTTGCCGCTTCCCGACGATTACGGGGTCGGACAGTGAACACCATTTACCGCTCAAGAGAGCAGAGTGTCGGCCGGAACGCCTGCGTGGTACAGGCAAGAAAACAGCGAAAAAAGGGAAGGGGGACAATCTTGAACTTTCAACTTCGAACTTTATTTTGTATCTATACAACGTACAGATGACAGGGGCACAGACAAAAAGCCATAAAATCGTCTTGACTAGGTCCGTGTCCGTTATTGGTTTCTTAGGCATCGCGTAGCAATGCGTGCATAAATACAAGATAAACAGATGTATTGGAAAAACAATATAAATATAAACAATGTGTGGATAAATAGGACTATATGTATACAAAGTAATTTCGCACTGCGTCGCAAAATTGACATTAATGCAGAAATTGTAATTGTCATACATGTTACGAAAAACAGGAACAGGAAAACAACAAAATGCAGACAACATGAACCACTTTTCATTTACGGGTAACATTCACAGAAATACAAAACTAAATAAGTCACTGTGCAATTAAAGCTTAGAATTCGTGTACATCAGAACAAAACACAAAGAAAAGCAGTAAGCATTCACGTGAATGCCAATATGAGTGGCAAGTTTGGGCACCTAATTGAAATGATAATAAGAATGGCGATTAATCAAGAAAGTTAAGTAGATATGGTAGTTCATGTCGCAGCATTTGATTCCCGTAGTTAGTTCTTGAGTGCGGAATATGCCCAGTTTCTCTGTGACGTGTACTGAAACTGCTTGTATTTAATGTTAGCCTTGACAAGTGCTCGAGAAAATGAGTGCTACCTTTTGTTTCCGTTAAAAAGCGTTTTAGCAAAATTGTTTTGCAGACCGATTTTATCGGCGCTATATCTAATTGGCAAAAAAGAGGATCAGTATGCGCATCGAATGAAGAAATTAAAATTTCACGGATGGCTTTGTTTGCAATAAATATAGAATGCTGATGTTATTGCTAGTCGTGTTGCCCCATACGAGGTGACAATAGTTAACATGAGATAATAAAAGAGAATTATAAAGTAGGTGCTTCACTCTTAATGGTAAAATGAAGCGTAATCTTATTCGTAGTCCAACAACACGTGCAAGTTTGTTGGCAATAATGTTAATAATGGTAATAAAGCAATAATGTCTCTGCGGAAAGGAAGTCCTGCCTTCGCTGAGGTTCCAGCATAGTTGTTCCCACAGTGAAGGTTCGGCAGAACAAAAAGAAAAAAAAAACGAGTTGACACTTTTGGCATCCTTTGCTGCTTTGTTCCGTCTCCCGTCGTTTACTTCAGGGTACGCACCTGCGGCCAAGCCAGTGTTTCCTCCATGGTGTTTGAGCCATCCACAAGTAGATATAATGATTCCAGGACTACAGAAAAAGACAGGTATACCGGCCCCTGCTCTAAAACAGCTGAGCTTACGTTTTTGCATGAAAAGTGCCGCAACCACGTGCACATCTATACCAACGGATCGACTACGTCGTGCAGTATGGTGGGGCGGTCGTTATACCAACGCGAGAAATAACACTGCGGTTCAAGACATCGCATGTCACGACCTCAACGGCGGCAGAACCAACGGCTCTGCTTCGTGCCCTGGAATTCATTGATTGTGAAAGACCTAGAAAATAGGCTGTGTTCTCTGACTCAGAACTGGCATTACCGTGCACGCAGTTAGTTCTCCGACGCGGATGTCATGAACAATTGACATACGAAATCGTGAAAATTCACCATCACGTCCAATAAAACGGTCACGAGGTTGTTTTGCAATGGGTACCTGGCCATTGTGGAATAAGTGGCAATGATTCTGCCGATAACGCTGCTCGCACAGCACATAATGAAGAGCACAGCGTTCCAATTCCGCTACCGAGAACAGACGCCGCAAGGCAGCTTCGACACCTGGCACGCAGTCCCCCACTGACCAAGTGGTACGCGCCAAACGTACGACTTACACGACTGCATCGATTAAACCCCTCACTGTAACTTCGAACTCCACTCGGATATCCTCGATGTGAAGCTACGCTTCTCTGTCGCCTCTGGTTCGGAGTTGGGTTCCTAAAGGCATACTCTACATTAATTGGAGTGACCGACACTGCAGGATACGAGGTCTGCGTCACCAAAGAAAATATCGACCACCTGCTGTGCCACGGTCTACAATATGCCCGAGAAAGACAAGAACTTGCCAACGCTCTCCAAAAACTGGTCAATCGGCCGCTTTCTGTGCAGGTGCGTCTGGAACACCGCACCCATTGCTCGTCTGCAACGCCATAAAGCGGTGAAGGCGCTTTTGCGCATCTTGAGGACGACGGGCTTGTGCGAACGTCTGTGAGACTACTAATGCAATTTCTATTAGACCACATCCATCAACGAACTCACCACTAATTTCCTTCTTTCCTTCCCTCCTCTCTCTCCCTGTCATCTTTGTTTTTCCCTTTCTCATTCCCCCAGTGTAGGGTAGCCAACCGGACGTTACTCTGGTTAACCTCCCTGCCTTCTGCTTTTCTCTTCCCTCCCTCCCGCACTATGCAAAATGCTACAAATATTAGGAATATTGTTACGCGAAGTACGAGTCAGTAAGACGAGCAGCTATTTAAAGGGCATATTTACAACAGCGGTTGCAGCGCTGACCGGTTGGATCGACAGCGCTCGCCCAGTTCGTTCTTCCTCCTCTTTTCTCGAGTGGTGGCGCCCACGCGCCTTCGTTCAAACATTGAAATACCGCACGCGTGTAGCATAATCCCCCGACGGCAGAAGCGACGTCCCGGACCGTCTAAATGTCATCACTGGGAGGTTGATACTGCTTCAGTCGTGTAACGTGCACGATATCACTGGTCTGGGAAACAGATGGGGCGTCACGGGCGATCTCGTAAGTGACGGGAGTCACGGCACGAAGCACTCGGTATGGTCCTGCGTAACGAGACAGTAGTTTTTCTGATAGGCCGACCTGACGCGACGGAGACCATAGAAGCACCAAATAACCAGGCGGGAAGTGCACGTCTCGGTGTCGCCGGTCGTACAAACGCCTTTAACTCTTTTGGGATTTCAGAAGGCGGTCACGTGCAACTTCCCTTGCGTGGGCACAGCGGGCGATGGCGTCAAGTGCATATGCACTGGTCGGTGCTGCGTGAACAAGGAGGGTTTTGTTGAAGGGCAGCGCTGGTTCTCGGCCGAACTGATGGAAAAATGAGGAATAACCGGCTGTGTCATGGCGCGAAGAATTATAAGCGAATATGACAAACGGTAGAGTCACTATGATCTGAAGAGACATATTTCGCGAGCATGTCTGTGAGAGTGCGATTGAGACACTCCGTGAGGCCAGTTGTTTGCTTACGGTATGACGTGGATAGCTTGTGCCTCGTGGCACAGGACTGGAGGATTTGCGCGATAGCTTTTCATTGGAATGTCCGGCCACGGTCTCTGGGAAGTTGTCGCGGAGCTCCGTGTAATAAAATCACGCCGCGTAAAAGACAATCGGCGACATCTGTGGCGCAGCTTGTAGGAAGCGCTCAGGTGACGGAGTAGCGCGTGGCGCAATCCGTGGCCGAAGCGCTCCATCTGTTCCCAGAGGTAGAAAAAGGAAAACGACCAAGTAATTCCAAACCAACCCGAACGAATGGTTGCGCGGAAATGTCGAGTGATTGAAGGCACCCAGCAGGGAGCGTCGATGGTGTCTTCCGTCCCTAGTATTTCTCACACGCAGCTACGTATCTTCGAACGGAGCGAGCAAGCCCTGGCCAAAAGAAGCGTCGGTGGATCCGGTCGTAGGTACGTGACACACCCAGGTGACCGGCAGTTAGGAGATCATAAAGTCCGTGAAGAACAGACGAGCGAAGGTGTTTACGGGTCACAAAGAGTACTGCTGGGCCTTCGGGGTGAACGCTGTGGCGGTAGAGTACGCCATCTTGAAGTGTGAATAAGCAGAGAGAACTGTCGGGAAGTGACGATTGAAGCCGGTCAATGAATATATGCGAGGACGAGTCACGGCGCTACTCGTCGGCGACATGGAGCAGTGGAAAAACAGAGAGAACGCAGATGTCGGTGTCAGTATCAGACGTAGAGGTCGTGTCTTATATTGGGAAACGAGAGGGGCAATCTGCGTCCTGGTGTTGGCGTCTCGACTTGTAAATGTAAGAATATCCTTGCAATCGGAGGGCCTAACGGCCGCGCCGACGAGTAGGATCCTTGAGCGACGAAAGCCAACAGAGCGCATCATGGTCTGTGATTAATGAGAAGGGCTTCCCATACAAATATGGGCGGAACTTTGAAACAGCCCCGACGAGACCAAGGCATTCGCGCTGGGTAATCGAATAGTTGCACTCTGCAGTTGTCAGGAGCCAGCTAGCGTAGGTTATAACGCCGTCGTGTCCATGTTGGCGTTGCGATCAGACGGTGCCGATCCCATAACTAACTACTGGCATCGTTTCGGACCTCTGTAGGGGCGGACGGGTCAAAGTGGACCAAGACTCGTGGATTTGTGAGAAACGCGGCAAGGCGTGAAAATACGGCGGCCTTAGGCGAACCCCACATAAAAGGCACGTCTTTCTTCAGAAGTTCAGTGAGTGGTCGAGTGATTGGTGGGAAATATTTCACGAACCTTCGGAAATAAGGAAAGAGTCCCACAAAACTCCGGACGTCTTTGAGAGACTGAGGTGCAGGAAAAGCCTTACTGCTCGAACCTTCTCCGGGTCGGGTTGTACTCCGGAAGCATCGACAAGATGGCCTAGCAATGTAATATGTCGGCGCCCGAAGTGGCACTTCGATGAGTTTAATGGGAGCCCAGCCTTGCGCAACATGCCAAGGATACTTGCGACGCGCTCAAGGTGCGTCTGAAATGTAGGAGCAAATACAAGGACGTCGTCGAGGTAACAAAGGCAAGTTGACCAGTTGAAACCTTGAAGGAGAGAGTCGATCATCCGTTCTAACGTGGCGGGGTCACTGCATAAACCGAACGGCATAACCTTGAATTGGTATAGACCATCTACAATGAGGTGCAGCGGTGGCGTAGAGGTAGAACACCCGCCTCGCGTGCAATAGGTCCGTGGTTCAAATCCCGGTGCCGAAAATTTTGCACCGGTATAAAAAAAATCCGCGTGTTGATAAAATTGCATAAACAGGCCTGGAGTGTAGCCTCATCCCGGTGACCAGAACCGGTAACGCACTCCCTCACCAGAGTAGGATTGGCCACCCTGGTGCAGTACTTGGCCACAACCTCCTATATGAACACAACAATCAAACCAACAGCCCTCAGTCCCCAGCAGCTGCGAAGCAACTAACCACTGCGGCGGTCCGACCTGCGACGCAGCAGAGGGTGCTAAGAATCCCTGGCTCCGGACAGGCCGCCATTGGAATATGAACCTGGCAACGTTTAACGCTAGAACGTTATCTAGTGAGGCGAGTCTAGCAGTGCTATTGGAGGAATTAGAGGGCAGTAAATGGGATATAATAGGGCTCAGTGAAGTTAGGAGGCCAAAAGAAGCATATAGAGTGCTAAAAAGCGGGCACGTCCTGTGCTACCGGGGCTTAGCAGAAAGAAGAGAACTAGGAGTCGGATTCCTGATTAATAAGAGCATAGCTGGTAACATACAGGAATTCTATAGCATTAACGAGAGGGTGGCAGGTCTTGTTGTTAAACTTAATAAGAAGTACAAAATGAAGATTGTACAGGTCTACGCCCCTACATCCAGTCATGATGACCAGGAAGTCGAAAGCTTCTATGAAGACGTGGAATCGGCGATGGGTAGAGTGAAAACTAAATACACTATACTAATGGGCGACTTTAATGCCAAGGTAGGCAAGAAGCAGGCTGGAGACAAGGCAGTGGGGGAATATGGCATAGGCACTAGGAATAGCAGGGGGGAGTTATTAGTAGAGTTTGCGGAACAGATTATTATGAGGATAATGAATACTTTCTTCCGCAAGCGGGATAGCCGAAAGTGGACGTGGAGGAGCCCGAACGGCGAGACTAGAAATGAAATAGACTTCATACTCTGCGTTAACCCTGGCATCATACAAGATGTGGACGTGCTAGGCAAGGTGCGCTGCAGTGACCACAGGATCGTAAGAACTCGAATTAGCCTAGACCTGAGCAGGAACGGACGAAACTGGTACATAAGAAGCCGATCAATGAGTTAGCGGTAAGAGGGAAAATAGAGGAATTCCAGATCAAACTACAGAACAGGTATTCGGCTTTAACTCAGGAAGAGGACCTTAGTGTTGAAGCAATGAACGACAATCTTGTGGGCATCATTACGAAGTGTGCAATGGAAGTCAGTGGTAACTCGGTTAGGCAAGATACCGGTAAACTATCGCAGGAGACGAAAGATCTGATCAAGAAACGCCAATGTATGAAAGCCTCAAACCCTACAGCTAGAATAGAACTGGCAGAACTTTCGAAGTTAATCAACAAGCGTAAGACAGCTGACATAAGGAAATATAATATGGATAGAATTGAACATGCTCTCAGGAACGGCGGAAGCCTAAAAACAGTGAAGAAGAAACTAGGAATTGGCAAGAATCAGATGTATGCGTTAAGAGACAAAGCCGGCAATATCATTACTAATATGGATGAGATAGTTCAAGTGGCTGAGGAGTTCTATAGAGATTTATACAGTACCAGTGGCACCCACGACGATAATGGAAGAGAAAATAGTCTAGAAGAATTCGAAATGTCACAGGTAACGCCGGAAGAAGTAAAGGAAGGCTTGGTAGATATGCAAAGAGGGAAGGCAGCTGGGGAGGATCAGGTAACAGCAGATTTGTTGAAGGATGGGGGGCAGATTGTTCTACACTAACTGGCCACCCTGTATACGCAATGCCTCATAACCTCGAGCGTACCGGAATCTTGGAAGAACGCTAACATAATCCTCATCCATAAGGGGACGCCAGAGACTCGAAAAATTATAGACCGATCAGCTTACTGTCCGTCGCCTATAAAATATTTACTAAGGTAATCGCAAATAGAATCAGGAACACCTTAGACTTCTGTCAAGCAAAGGACCAGGCAGGATTCCGTAAAGGCTACTCAACAATAGATCATATTCACACTATCAATCAGGTGATAGAGAAATGTGCGGAATATAACCAACCCTTATATATAGCTTTCATTGATTACGAGAAAGCGTTTGATTCTGTCGAAACCTCAGCAGTCATGGAGGAATTACGGAATCAGGGTGTAGACGAGCTGTGTGCAAAAATACTGAAAGATATCTATAGCGGCTCCACAGCCACCATAGTCCTCCATAAAGAAAGCAACAAAATCCCAATAAAGAAAGGCGTCAGGCAGGGAGATACGATCTTTCCAATGCTATTCACAGCGTGTTTACAGGAGGTATTCAGAGACCTGGATTAGGAAGAATTGGGGATAAAAATTAATGGAGAATACCTTAGTAACTTGCGATTCGCTGATGATATTGCCTTGCTTAGTAACTCAGGGGACCAATTGCAATGCATGCTCACTGACCTGGAGAGGCAAAGCAGAAGAGTGTGTCTAAAAATTAATCTGCAGAAAACTAAAGTAATGTTTAACAGTCTCGGAAGAGAACAGCAATTTGCAATAGGCAGCGAGGCACTGGAAGTCGTAAGGGAATACATCTACTTAGGGCAGGTAGCGACGGCGGATCCGGATCATGAGACGGAAATAATCAGAAGAATAAGAATGGGCTGGGGTGCGTTTGGCAGGCATTCTCAGATCATTTACAGCAGGTTGCCATTATCCCTCAAGAGAAAATTGTATAATAGCTGTGTCTTACCAGTACTCACCTACGGGGCAGAAACCTGGAGGCTTACGAAAAGGGTTCTACTCAAATTGAGGACGACGCAACGAGCTATGGAAAGAAGAATGATAGGTGTAACTTTTAAGGGATAAGAAAAGAGCAGATTGGGTGAGGGAACAAACGCGAGTTAATGACATCTTAGTTGAAATCAAGAAAAAGAAATGGGCATGGGCAGGACATGTAATGAGGAGGGATGATAACCGATGGTCATTAAGGGTTACGGACTGGATCCCAAGGGAAGGGAAGCGTAGCAGGGGGCGGCAGAAAGTTAGGTGGGCGGATGAGATTAAGAAGTTTGCAGGGACAGCATGGCCGCAATTAGTACATGACCGGGGTTGTTGGAGAAGTATGGGAGAGGCCTTTGCCCTGCAGTGGGCGTAACCAGGCTGATGATGATGATGATGATGAAATGGGATACAATAGGGCTCAGTGAAGTTACGAGGCCCAAAGAAGCATATACGGTGCTAAAAAGCGGGCACGTCCTGTGCTACCGGGGCTTAGCGGAGAGACGAGAACTAGGAGTCGGATTCCTGATTAATAAGAATACAGCTGGTAACACACAGGCATTCTATAGCATTAACGAGAGGGTGCCAGGTCTTGTTGTGAAACTTAATAAGAGGTACAAAATGAAGGTTGTACAGGTCTACGCCCCTACATCCAGTCATGATAACCAGGAAGTCGAAAACTTCTATGAAGACGTGGAATCGGCGATGGGTAGAGTGAAAACTAAATACACTATACTGATGGGCGACTTTAATGCCAAGGTAGGCAAGAAGCAGGCTGGAGACAAGGCAGTGGGAGAATATGGCATAGGCACTAGGAATAGCAGGGGAGAGTTATTAGTAGAGTTTGGGGAACAAAATAATATGCGGATAAAAAATACCTTCTTCCGCAAGCGGGATAGCCGATAGTGGACGTGGAGGAGCCCGAACGGCGAGACTAGAAATGAAATAGACCTCATACTCTGCGCTAACCCTGGCATCATACAAGATGTGGACGTGCTCAGCAAGGTGCGCTGCAGTGACCATATGATGGTAAAAACTCGAATTAGCCTAGACCTGAGGAGGGAACGGAACAAACTGGTACATAAGAAGCCGATCAATGAGTTAGCGGTAAGAGGGAAAATAGAGGAATTCCAGATCAAGCTACACAACTGGTATTCGGCTTTAACTCAGGAAGAGGACCTTAGTATTGAAGCAATGAACGACAATCTTGTGGGCATCATTAAGGAGTGTGCAATGGATGTCGTTGGTAACTCCGTTAGGCAGGATACCAGTAAACTATCGCAGGAGACGAAAGATCTGATCAAGAAACGCGAATCTATGAAAGCCTCTAACCCTACAGCTAGAATAGAACTGGCAGAACTTTCCAAGTTAATCAACAAGCGTAAGACAGCTGACATAAGGAAGTATAATATGGATAGAATTGAACATGCTCTCAGGAACGGAGGAAGCCTAAAAGCAGTGAAGAAGAAACTAGGAAGAGGCAAAAATCAGATGTATGCGTTAAGAGACAAAGCCGGCAATATCATTACTAATATGGCTGAGATAGTTCAAGCGGCTGAGGAGTTCTATAGAGATTTATACAGTACCAGTGGCACCCACGACGATAATGGATGAGAAAATAGTCTAGAAGAATTCGAAATGTCACAGGTAACGCCGGAAGAAGTAAAGAAAGGCTTGGTAGATATGCAAAGAGGGAAGGCAGCTGGGGAGGATCAGGTAACAGCAGATTTGTTGAAGGATGGGGGGCAGATTGTTCTAGAGAAACTGGCCACCCTATATACGCAATGCCTCATAACCTCGAGCGTACCGGAATCTTGGAAGAACGCTAACATAATCCTAATCCATAAGAAAGGGGACGCCAAAGACTTAAAAAATTATAGACCGATCAGCTTACTGTCCGTTGCCTACAAACTATTTGCTAAGGTAATCGCAAATAGAATCAGGAACACCTTAGACTTCTGTCAAGCAAAGGACCAGGCAGGATTCCGTAAAGGCTACTCAACAACAGACCATATTCACACCATCAATCAGGTGATAGAGAAATGTGCGGAATATAACCAACCATTATATATAGCTTTCATTGATTACGAGAAAGCGTTTGATTCTGTCGAAACCTCAGCAGTCAGGGAGGCATTAAGGAATCAGGGTGTAGACGAGCCGTATGCGAAAATACTGCAAGATATCTATAGCGGCTCCACAGCCACCGAATTCCTCCATAAGGAAAGCAACAAAATCCCAATAAAGCAAGGCGTCAGGCAGTGAGATACGATCTCTCCAATGCTATTCACATTGTGTTTACAGGAGGTATTCAGAGACCTGGATTGGGAAGAATTGGGGATAAAAGTTAATGGAGAATACCTTAGTAACTTGCAATTCGCTGATGATATTGCCTTGCTTAGTTACTCAGGGGACCAATTGCAATGCATGCTCACTTACCTGCAGAGGCAAAGCAGAAGAGTGGGTCTAAAAATTATTCTGCAGAAGATTAAGTAATGTTTAGCAGTCTCGGAAGAGAACAGCAATTTACATTAGGTAGCGAGGCACTGGAAGTGGTAAGGGAATACATCTACTTAGGGCAGGTAGTAGAGGCGGATCCGGATCATGAGACGGAAATAATCAGAAGAATAAGAATGGGCTGGGGTGCGTTTGGCAGGCATTCTCAGATCACGAACAGCAGGTTACCATTATCCCTCAAGAGAAAAGTGTATAATAGCTGTGTCTTACCAGTACTCACCTACGGGACAGAAACCTGGCGGCTTACAAAAAGAGTTGTACTGAAATTGAGGATGACGCAACGAGCTATGGAAAGAAGAATGATGGGTGTAACGTTAAGGGATAAGAAAAAAGCAGATTGGGTGAGGGAACAAACGCGAGTTAATGACATCTTGTTTGAAATCAAGAAAACGAAATGGGCATGGGCGGGACACGTAATGAGGAGGGAAGATAACCGATGGTCATTAAGGGTTACGGACTGGATTCCAAGGGAAGGGAAACGTAGCAGGGACGGCAGAAAGTTAGGTGGGCGGATGAGATTAAGAAGTTTGCAGGGACGACATGGCCACAATTAGTTCATGATCGGGGTTGTTGGAGAAGTATGGGAGAGGCCTCTGCCCTGCATTAGGCCTAACCAGGCTGATGATGATGATGATGATATAGCATGACGATAGCGGTCTTTTCTTGGTCGTGCTCATCGACGAAAATCTGCCATAAACACATTGAAGCTTGATGGACGAAAAGCATTTGGCACCGTGAACGCAATGAAAAGCGTCGTTGATTCGTGGTAAAGGGTAAAAATTCTTTTGAGTAATTCGGTTTAGGTGGCGGTAAGCAACGCAGAACCGCCATGTGCGATCTTTCTTTTTGACGAACACGACAGGCGACGCCCAAGGACTGGAGGAGGGTTCAACAATGCCTCTGGCGAGCATCTTGTTTACTGCCTGCTGAATAACTCGCCGCTCTGCCATGGACACGCGATACGGTCGGCGGTGAATGGGAACAGCATCACCAGTGTTTATCCGATGCAGAACAAGGGACGTCTGACCAAGTTGTCGTTTGTCAGTGCCAAATATGTCGCGGTAGGCAAGCAAAAGTCGATATAGGGCGGCTACTTGGTAAGGTCCAGAGCGACCATGGGCCGTAATGGGCTGTCGAGGTTCAAGGCATCCTGCTGGTAATCAGAAGCATCTGGAGACGGGTCGGCGGCAAGAGCAGGGACGTGGTCGCCTGTCACTCACCTGACCGTGGCCACGCCGTTGAGCGTGGTTGCGATATATAGGAGTTGCTGAAGCTGCTGGAGGCTCCTGAAGCTAGGCAGGTCAAACAAGCTGTATTCAGAGTTATGCATGTCACTGCAGTGAATTTGGCGATTGAGTGGTGTCATAGTAAGTAATGCTTATAATAGATGCCCTTAATCATGTATTTGTAAGACAGCACAATGATGGGCAGCAACTCAAGACTTAAGCACCGATAAGCTCGGCAAGGTTAGAACAAAGTTAGCTGAAGAATTAGCCACATAATTTACACTGACCCATTATTTTACAAGTATTCATCATAGGAAATACTTACAAGTGAGATTGAATTCAAACTGCTAACGTCAAATAATAATCATTAGTCCAAACACTAATGTGTCAAAGTGATCGAGATGTTGAAATGGCAGAAACTATATATAAAGCTCTTGCATTTAGCAGGAATCCTAACGCCGTTGCATCTAATTTGAGAGTGTCTAGCTTCAAAATGTGAAGACTACTGAAGATGGCAGTTCCAAAAGCGGACCCCAAAAAGGCGACCTGTAGAAATAATGTTTGCTACTGCGCCAAGCCACGTGGTACGTATCTGCTCAGTTCAACATAAGGCCAATGAATTAACACACCAGTAGTTGCAGCTGCATGAGTAAACGTTAAGTTTAAAAAGAAGCAACATAGAGAGTTATTATAAAAAGACGCAGAGTGCCCAAAGGAGGAGCACTGGGATAAGGCTCTGCCTCTGAAAATGTGCTTACCATGACGCAGTAAAACACCAAAGCCTCTTTCAGTCCACTGTGCCACTGTGCAGTTATTTAGAACGCTATGGCTGTAGTCATCGGTGACTCTTAGGGTTTGATATTATTAAAAAAGGTACTACTTACAACTCGAACACAGAATACTGCTTTGTAGCATTCTTGATATTAGGTTAAAAGAAGTGTGCACGAATCACAAGAATAGCTAATGTGTTGAGGAAACCCTCACAACCATCATTTCTCCATAATCATTTCTACGTCGCCAAGTACGATCCAACTCAATTTCTTCCTATTTCAGTTCCGTGCACGCCAGAGGCGTGCCACAAGTCCTGTCAAGATTCAGAGCCGAAGAAGAAAGTGCTAAACACAACATGCCCCGAGTCCAACGTATGTCACTGCATATACGAAGTCGGTGAGCAAAAACCTGCCTTACACACAAAGCGGTACCACACAGTTCATTTTGCAATGAGAACGGTTGTAATTATGCTGAAGCTTTGATTGGACACGCTCAGAGCTCACTGGTAGTCGGACGCAGCTCCCGCAATGTGTTCGAAACCCCTACGGTAAGTTTGCAATAGTATACACAATGTTTCAGCATGGCCTCCGAGAGTGGGCAGCTCGCGTCCGCCACACAGTTTCGGAGGCTATGGTTTCAGTCATAAGAGTTTTCCCGGAAAACTACTAAAGGTAACTCGGGCACTGCAATCGTTCGGCTACTACGGGAATGATAGTTAGTAGAACGTGTTTTTATCTAATTTCGATGTCTCTGGCTTGGAGCGTTCTTGTGATAGTATTTATTACACTTTACCTCTAAATTATCAAGCACTCATCATTTTCTGAATCCACTAAGGCAACCATCGAGTCATAGTGCTCATGTGCGAGTATTGCGAATTGTTGCTTGCATAGCACAGTATGTCCTTGAAGTTGATCTTCAAGCCCTTAAGCCCTTAAGAACAAGATAAACTTTGCACAAATACTACATGCCCTATGTGAAACGTACTATGTGAAGAAACAACCGGACAGCGAAGAGATTCTTGCCACCGTTTTTCTTGGCATAATTGCTTATCTTTTCCAGACAACTAGCCCCGCAACAAGTATATTCGCATGCTTGCTGAAACACCACTTTGCAGTTCTAGACACTAGTGTAACTCCCTATGTAAAAATATCTGCAGAAAACTCTATAGTTTCGCTGAGAACTGTCTGCAACTATTAAAAACTGAAAATATACGATAAAATAGCAATCGTTTATTACATGTAACCTCTGTAGTGCATGAACATTTATTTTGTTGCCAAAAAAAAGAAACATTTGACCAGGCTTTGTTTCAGCAAAATATGCATAGATACGTCAATTTTTCAAACAATTGAATGATTGAAATTTCAGGAGCCGAAGTTATCGCGTATCATAAATGATGAACCATGCAGTTAGAAGTATATTTCATCGCTATAAAGAAAGTCATTTGAATTGCGGGAAACTTGCAAAAACACCCCAACTACTAAAGATAACTTCAGACATTGCTTAAAAATGGAGTGTATCGCTGGCAGCTCCAGATAGTACTAGTTTCTTTAAATTTGCTGACGTCACACTGATTGACTTATTGATAGCTCGGAATATCTAGGCAGGGTCATTTATAGATCATGGTGCTATGTTAATTTATTGGTTTGCATAATTTTTAGGAGTTTTACGCAAGCTGAAAGATACCGTTCCTTTTCCCCCGAGTTATTTCTTGTTGTTGCTGGCTTTGGAATACGGTAGCATTCCTGTTATCTTTATCGTAAACACTGCTGCCATTTTTATTTTCCGGCCCAACGTAGAAGTATTACATTTTGCTGCCAAACTGGTTTCGTAGTTTTTTGCTTTTATTGGGCGGAAACAAATCTCTGCTCTGCTACACATAATAACCCTTAACTGTATGCTGCATCAGCTAGGCCAGGATGTCTTTTTGGTGAGAACATTACATGTTGTGAGTTACATAAAAAGGTATAACATAAAACACAACACCAGGCTAATAAATAGTAAAGAAGCACCCTGAAATTCTTGTACACTAATTTGGAGTGTAACAATTTAGAGAATAACCTGTTTACGAACTTTTAGCGCATTGTGTGACGAGCTGCCACCATACATATTATTGTTGCAGCAACTTATAGGGCCACTCCAGGCAAATTTTGCCTTCGCCGTCGCCGTGATGTTGCATACAATATCCATGTGCGATAAGATCGCGGCCCGTGAGCCGTATACGTATGCTGTGGGCAGTGTGTCGGAGCGAGACATTTTTGATCGGAGCGAGAATGTAAACGACACGTTATTATTTTGTTTCGGAGTGAAACCAAAAATATTTTTGATCAGTTTTCGGTTCAAAGGGAATGTCGGCAATACGAAAAAAAATCGAATTCAGGCAGCTTCACAATTACCGTGTATCTCAGGGGCCCGAGTAAGCGCGTATCTCGGGCCACGATAGTGCGAGAGATAGCTGGTCCAGCGCTCCACTAATCTAAGCATACCGCTCGGTGCACTAGCAGATCGGTATCGCAGCGAAACCCAGGGCTTGCGCGCTGAATAGCTTATCGTTTCGCTTTGTACGGGTATACAACGCTTTGCTACCGAGTTTCATGGTTCATCTGCTTTTAAGCTCATTTTATCGGAACAGCAATCTCACATTTCGGCGATTACGCTCAATGACGTGCTGCTTACGATATCATGCTGAGTGCCTTGACTCAAGGCACTGAGTATAAATCCATAATTAATTTAACGCAATAAAATAATTGATGGTCATTGCGCATGCCCCTTGCGTAATAGCCATCCTAACCGTCATCACATATAGCAACATGACAGAGCTGACCGAATTCGCGTTTGTTACTGGCTCTCCGCCCTGTCAGCAAGAAACAAGTGGCAAAATCCGTCATTGCTGAGTCTCGTGTCAAGCTGAGGTCAAAGTATTCGGTATGTCTGCCATAATTATTGAGATCAGCTGTTCGTTTTCGCGCTATGGACTACGGACACGGCGCCGAGCCATAAAACAGGTTTGGTTTCTAATTAGCCGATGGAGCAACCGCATTAGCACTGGTAACTTGTTGATGATGCCGAACGCTATAAAAGCCTAATTGGTCGTTGCATAATTAATTTACTACCCAGCTCCAACGTGGTACATGATGATCGTAGCGAGCAAACACCACGTAGGCGTCGAGCAGACGCTGTTCCACATGTGCACATCTATGAGGGCGGAAGAAAGGAAGGAAGGAAGGAAACTTTATTTTTCATAAAGAAAAGTAGGCGAGCGTGGTTGGGCCCTTAGTCCAGGACACCTCTGGCGCGAGCGGCTTGCTGGGCTTGGTCCAGGAGAGGCACTTGGCTCTCCTTTTCCTTGTCCGCAAGCCACGCCTCCCAATGCCTATTTAACATGAGTGTGCAGTTATGTATGGGCTAGTAATATGTGAAGGCCTTTCCAGGATATCCCATATGATACATTGGGCGTTCATCCTTAGTACTTGCCATGGAGGTTGCAAGGTAAATGCAGAGAAAGCGTACAGGTGAAGCGAAGCCCCGCTATCGCATGCACGTAGAGAGAGAGAGAGAAAATAATGTAGAGAAAGGCAGGGAGGTTAACGAGAGGTATTTCCGGTTGGCTACCCAGCGCAATGGGAAGTGTTAAGGGGGATGAAAAGAGAAACAGAGTGGAAGAGGGAGGTAGAAAGAAAGGGAGACAAGCACGAAAAAAGCCCGTACACTACAGAACGGTAGGGGGTGGCATTCTTAGAGTCTGTCGTGAAGCCTGGTGGACCGCAAGAACCTTAATAGCCCGAGTAAGGCCTTCAACGCGGATGTTCTTTCGGAGCATTGGCCTAAAGCTTTTAGTTCTCAAAGTGGACGATTGTCCAACTGGTCCAGTACTCTGCACATCACTTGTCTCTCAGCACTGTACCGCGGGCAGACACAGATAATGTGTGTTAGCGTCTCGTCGATGTTACATGTGTCGAACATGGGGCTGTTGGCCATTCCTATGAGGAAAGCATATGAGTTTGTAAAGTCAACGCCTTGCCACAGACCGTAAAGTGTGGTCTGTTCATGTCGTGGTAATCCAGGCGGGAGGTGCATCCGTATGTCTGGAGACAACGAACGTAACCGACACATGGTTAAAACATTCGAGTCCCACAGGGGCAAGGTACTCTCACGAGGCATCAATCGCAGCTCAGCCGCAGCGTCTGTTCGTGAAAGCGGAATGAAGATTCATTGACCACTTTCATGTGCAGATCGGGCGGCTTCGTCGGCGTGGTCATTCCCGCTGATGTTACAATGTCCTGGAAGCCAGTGAAAGATTATGTTATGTCCCTTGCCATGGCTTTGATGATATATGTGCCGAATTTCTGAGGCCAGTCGTTCATTGGGTCCGTGGCGCATTGGGCTTCGTATGCATTGGAGGGCTGCCTTGGAGTCATTAAAGACTGTCCATTGTTGCGGTGGCTTCTGCCTAATGAAATCAAGTGCAGCACGGAGCACCGCGAGTTCTGCACCCGTCGATGTGGTCACACATGAAATTCTTAATTTGATTTCCTCAGATTGTGCGGGGATGATGACTGCAGCAGCAGAGCTGTTGAGTTTTACTGAACCATCTGTGTATACATGTTGCCGGAAGCTGTGAACGTTGTGAATTTGCTCCAAAGTTGCTTGTTTCAAAGCTTGCAATGGCGCTCCAGCTTTCTTTCTGATTCCTGGAATTGTCAGTTGCACTTGCGGCCGGTGCAGACACCACAATGGATCTGACAATCGTGTAGCGGGCGTAAATTCTGATGGCAAGTAGGACTGATGTCTTACAATAGTTTTAGCAAAAGTTGAAAGTGGCCTTTTTGCTGGCAAGCAAGCAAGATGGTGTGAGGGAATCCGAGTCAGGTGTCGGATGTGCTCTCTCAGGACATCCGTATCAATGTAGACTGTCAAAGGAGCGTCTCTGGCTATGGCCACTGTCGCAAACGATGACGTAGTTGTGGGAAGACTAAGACAAGTCCTGAGTGCATGGGCTTGCACGCTCTGGAGTTTGCGAATATTCGTAGTGCAAGTATTTCCAAGTACAGGTGAGCTGTACCGCAGGAAACCCAAAAACAGTGCTTTATATAGTTGCAAGATTGACGGTACTGTTGCACCCCAGGACTTCCCGCCGAGAAACGCAAGACGGTCCACAATGGCGGCCAAACGCTTTGTCATGTACGAGATGTGACGGCTCCAAGACAAGTCTCTATCAATAATGACGCCAAGAAATCGGTGCGTTCGTCTATATCCGATAATCTGGTTATTGATCCGCAAAGCCTACGAGGCCATCGCTTTGCGAGTAAAAGCAACGAGTGCCC
This sequence comes from Dermacentor andersoni, assembly GCF_023375885.2. Taxonomy (NCBI): domain Eukaryota; kingdom Metazoa; phylum Arthropoda; class Arachnida; order Ixodida; family Ixodidae; genus Dermacentor; species Dermacentor andersoni. The sequence goes on from NC_092821.1 coordinate 97,805,486, forward strand.
ATTTCTGAGCGGAAAGCTCCAGGCCTTGTCTTCTTAGGTATGTTGACACAGCCGTTGAGGCTTTCTGAAGTCGTGCGCGGACTTGTACACGTGTCACGCCTGAAGCCCATATGCAAATGTCGTCTGCATATACGGTGAGCTGAACGATTTGCGGTAATGAATCAGCGAGACCAACGAGCACCAGGTTGAAAAGGGTAGGACTGAGTACTCCGCCTTGCGGTACACCACGACTGGTATAGCTAGATGGCGTTGGTCCGTCTTCAGTCAAAATAAAGAAAGATCTTCCACTCAAATAGTTGCATATCCAGCGAAAGGTGCGTCCACCAATCCCTGCAGCTTCTAAGGCGTCCAGAATTGCATGATGATCTACATTGTCAAACGCACCTTTAACATCAAGGAATAGGGCCGCAGTGATTCGTTTCAGATGTTTCTGGCGTTGTACGTATGTTACCAGGTCGATGACGCTATCTATTGACGAGCGGCCACGTCGAAAACCAGCCATTACCTCTGGATAGACGAGGTAAAATACCAAGTACCATTCTAACCGTGTAAGGATCATTTTCTCCATTACCTTGCCGACACAGCTGGCCAGTGCTATTGGACGGTAAGATCACAATTCCAACGGGGATTTGCCAGCCTCGAGGAGTGGAACAAGCCGACTGGATTTCCACGTTGTAGGGGCCAGGCCGTCCCAAAATGATGCGTTGTATAGGCCAAGAAGGGCATCTCTGGCATCTGGACCAAGGTTTGCAAGCGCAGAGTATGTGATGCCATCGTGTCCTGGTGACGAAGTTCGCCTGCACCCAGCAAGCGCGGCCTCCAGTTCTTCGATGGAGAAAGCAGCGTCTATACGAAGATCTCGGGAGCAAGGGGGCACAATAGGAATGGGTGCGCAAGGTGAATACGTGAGCGCCGGACCCACGATCCTTGCGCAGTAATCTTCGGCTACCTCGACTTCTCGGCGTCCTTGGTGTAGGGCTAGAGACCTAAATGGACGACGCTGCTGAAGAGCTGTTCGAAGTCCACGGATTGTTCTCCAGACAACCGACAGAGGTTTACGCGGGTCGAGAGACTCACAAAACGATTTCCAGCGTTGATTTTGCAGTACAGCAAAGCCACGCTGAATTTTCTTAGATTGTGGGGTTTTACGTGCCAAAACCACGTTTTTTGATTATGAGGCACGCCGTAGTGGAGGACTCCGGAAATTTTGACCACCTGGGGTTCTTTAACGTGCACCTAAATCTAAGTACACGGGTGTTTTCGCACTTCGCCCCCATCGAAATGCGGCCGCCGTGGCCGGGATTCGATCCCGCGACCTCGTGCTCAGCAGCCTAACACCATAGCCACTGAGCAACCACGGCGGGTCTGAATTTTCTTTTGAATGCGTCTGGCTTCTATAAGGCCGCAGAATGATTTAGTCCGTCTGTACCGTCGCTCCGCTCGCCGGTGGATTGCACGGAGGCTCTGTATTTCCCAATCAATATCTGTGTAGTTTTCTAATGGCCGAAACGAGCGCCTAGCATCCTGCATAGCCTTGGCGATCTCAAATTCTAGTGTGGTCTAAATGCCTTCGTGGCATGCGCCTTCCATAAGTGATTTAAACACGGGCCAATGGATTGTTTGTTTAAAATTTGATGGAACGGATTTGGTGAGGCCTTTTATCTTCAGGTAGGTAGGAATGTGGTCGCTTCCATGGGTTTCTATATCTGCGAACCAATAGACGCAGCGAGTAAGGCATCGCGAAACAAATGCTAAGTCTAAAAACTACTGTACGTCCGGCCGTGCAGAAACGTGGGACTGCCATCATTTAGACAACAAATTCATGGTCGCAAGCAAAGGACACGAGGTTTCTGCCTTTGGAATTTATCTTGTTGTTTCCCCAAAGTGAATTATTCGCGTAGAAGTCCCCAACAACAATCCGTGGACCAGGTGTCGCATCTATAATGCCACTCAGTCTCTGCCTATCGAAACGACTTGATGGAGAATGGTAAGCGCCCACTAAAGTAAACGCAAGTTTTCGTTTTTTCACGGTCAAACACACATACTGATTAGTGTCATGAGGCCGCACTGGATGAACAACGTAGGTGAATTCACACCGTATGTAGATGATCACTTTACTAATGTCAGTACAAGTCGATGACACATGAGGTTCATAGCCTGAGATCCGGACGGGTTTCTGTAGCTCCGGTTCACAGGCGACAACAATGGAAACCGATTGGTGAAAACGTAATGGCGAATATCACTGCGGGGTTTCAGGCCACGGGCATTCCATTGCATAATAGATGCTTCTTTGACTTGTCTGAAGAAAGGCTGATGCGGTAGAGCCATTGTGCTTGCTACTGGAGGCTCGCAAGAACCGGATCCAGGCCGTCCAGCACTTGTAGTGCACCTCGAGCAGATAGCGTCTGCATGTCATTTATCAACACGCGATTGACTTTCATTAGAGATTTTATTATGGCGAGTACTTGCTTGTCTTGACCTCGCACGTGATCTGTGCCCTCATTGGTTCGTCGGTAGTCCATCGCTGACTTTTCTTGGGCTGGAGGACTTAATGTCGGAAGTGCAGGCCAGTCGTTTGCACTAGAGGTATTCACTGCGTCATCAGACACCGTGTTGTTACTGTGGGTGAGCGCTTTGAGAGCACCAGCCTCAGGAAGTAGCGTCTTTCTTGCGACGGTACCAGTATTTCTAGTAGACGAGGATCGTCTACGGTGACGGCGGACACTATGCCGTCGCACTTTGGCGGCGGCTTCTCTGTGAGTTGAGTTGTCTCTCACCATTTGTTTTAGGACTTTCCGTTCTGTCTTGTGTCTCGGGCCGTCTTTCGACGAAGCTTCATAGGGACCGGAGCAATCGGCACACTTGAAGTGAGTCGCACGGCAAGCATCAGCGCTGTGCTGCTCAGAACATCTTGCGCACACGGTCAAATGTTTTCATATGCCGCTGACATGCCCGATCTTCAAACAATTACGGCATTGAAGTGGTCTTGGAACGAAAAGTCGCACTGGATGACGAAAGAATCCAACTTTCACGTGGGACGGCAAGCTACCTCCCTTGAAAGTTATCCTCACACATCGTGGATCTCCTAGGCGACGGATTTCAATAATAGCTACATCTGCTGTGGCGGGTTTGACCAAAATAGGCAGATCGTTGTCGTCGATTGACTCATCGACATCATAAATCACACCTGATATAGTATGGCTGTCCTGTCGTATTATGGTGCGAACGTTTATCTTGCCCAGCATTTTCACTGTAGTCAAGATATCAAATGCTGCTCTGTTCTTGATGTCAACCGCGAGAATGTTCTTACGGGTGTTAGCTCTCATATCCGTGATCACATTTGGAACAAGAGCCTCTAGTGTTACAGATATGGCTTGCCTGTTTAGCCGATTCAGGTTGTCGGTCGGGGTCTCGGGCAAGAAGAGGATGGTATGAGCCGTGTCATGGGCCTTTGCTGCCGCCGTCGTCCTTGTTGAAGACGAGGAGGCGGTGACGATTCTCCTCTTTCCTTTTTGTCTCACAACTGTCAAGTAGTCGCCGTCATCCGACAGATCTTCTTCGGAAGTACAGCAAGGTGTCCTCGCTGCCTGTGTCGCTCATCAGGTGATTGCGCTTCCTCGGAGCGCTCGACGCTGTGATGTGGGTCTCCTCCGAACGTCTAGCTGACTCCGCTTCCATCGCCGAAGGTCTCGGAAGCGGCGCCTCCCGAAAACACGCAAAAATACTCGCAAAATGAGAGCCATAGAAAACGGGGTTCCACACAAGAGCCACGTAAAGATCTCTTATATGGTTATGGAGTAGAAACATATTTTTGAGCATGTACCGCAGGATGGCACGCAGACACTAAGCAGATGACTCAGCACGGATGTGCACGTCACGAGGCCAAGTGCAAACTACCATTACTGGCGAGGCGCGGCGACTGCAAAACGCGCGGCCGCGGGTTTTCGCGCGCCATGACGCGTACGTGCAGTTTGGCGTTTGCGGATATTTTTTTTCCGTTCTGGAGCAGAACCGGAACGGAATGTTTTTCAGTGGAACGAAACCAAAAGAAGAACGAAAAAAATTTCGTTCCGATGCCCTGGCTATGGGTGCGAGCTTGTGAGGCTGAGCTGAGAAGAATGGTTGCTTGATGTCAGAGGCCACGTGATCATGCGCGCGCTAGAAGGTGAGAGTGCAGGAGTAAGCGCACAACCCGCTGAGGCTACGCATGGCTGGCCACGTGGTGGAGCGCATACGCGACCCGAGGATCCGATCTTGGAGGCAATATACGGCGGGTGCAAGGTTATGCGAGCCAATACGGCTCGTCGCTTCATGTGTACTGACATCCCGCACGCCTAGTGTCCGGTCTTCATTACTCCGTCGTGGGGACAGCGAATGTTGGCGGTGGACGAGTGAAATCTGCTCATGTTCGCTACTGCGCGCGTGACATATGCTTGATAGTTTAATTAGTAAGCGAATATTTACTGCGAGATTTGTGTGGCCGATAAAACTATGAACCTCACTTAGTGCAGTTGTCTACTACTGTGCTATCACTATCAACGATATGACTTTCAGGCAGCACAGCAATATTTAAATAAACAATCGCTCAAGATTATTTCCAGTGCTACAGTCGCTATGTATTTCAATGCTAGAGAAGACACAGCTAGATCCAAGGCAAATATAACGAGTTTTCTTTTCATTTTATTCTATTATGCTAGAACTTGTTCCAGCTGTACCATACATCGTGCAGAAGGCGATGAAGGCTTCATTATAAGATAACATAAAACCCAGTGAAATAAAAGGTCATTGGAAAGACACGGCATCAAACAAAAGCTTAGCCTTTCCCTGTACAATTATTATTCCATGCAAGTGTGAGGCCATGCAATAAACGTTTGTGTCTGGGGCGTGCTCATTATTTATGTGTTCAGACAAAGCGTTCCACCTATTTTTCCTATTTTATTTGAGGTGTGCTCACCATGTAAGTGCTCAAAGGAAGAACTGTTATGCCAGCTTTAAGCAGAACAAGCAAAGCAGTTGCAAGCACTTTCAATATTCTGTACAAGTACATGCAACTGCTTCTATAAACCATATTTTTTTTTTCAGACTGCACAGAAGATAATTGCCGTGACTACTGTAAGGAAAATGTCACAAGCAATGACCTGAAAGGTTCTATGTGCATACAAAACTTCTGCTACTGCAATAAAACGACAGGTAGGCACTTAAACAGCCCACATAAGCCAGTGATACCAATTGCCCACTTAAACATGAAAGTTATTGAGTGTTCTTCTGGCTTGCAAAATATGTTTTTTAAGTGGCTGCAAGTATTCAGAATCGAAATTTAAGGTATTATTAGAGAAATAACTGTCACCATTGCGCCACCAAATGAGCACAAAGGCCATTGTGTTGAATGTGATAAATATAGTAGCGACATATGTAGCTGAAATTGAGCACACTGACTCTGCAAGAGAACAGTGCTAAATTATATGATGCAGTGTGGCAAGATGTGCTCGAGTGTAGCAGCCACATCCAAAAGGAAACGACCAACAGTATGTTGACTTTTAGCATCAGTAATGTTGTAGATGATGATTTTGATGTCAACACAGTGGTCTTAATTTGCTATCGTGCAGAAAATTATGGAGAACTATAACGCATAAAGAGAACTGAGCAAGCCACGGTGGGGGACAAGCAGCAGGATAAACACTGGTTCATAGATTAATGATGGCAGCGCATTCGAAACAACTGTCATTACTGTGATGCTTTGCCCATGCTAACGACAACATAAATGTGTATTTCTGAGAGAAACAAATTTCTCATCCCTGTAAACGTATTTCAAAACAGCGTCGCTCTTCCATCTCGACAAACTACGATTTCATCGGTACACTGCAGAAAATTAACAAAAAGTGTACTTTCCGAATGTGTATCTGACTGTAGCTGCACACAATTAATTTACTGCCTACTTTAACACATTACGCAAAAGCTTTATACAGCCTACATTTTTTCTCCAAGACGTAACCAGATTGCAGTGTATTGTATGAAACAAATGCCAAATCGCAAAAAAATAATAACAATAGTTTGGCATCAAGTATGACCACGTGAACAACATTAAAACTAAAGGACGAGTGGACTGTCCTGCTCTGGTTGAGCGCGCTCTGAGCCTGAATCGGAATATTTCGTAAAACCAATGACCAGCCTTTAATTGATAGGTAAATCTATTACTAAATTTTTACAGTTCACATACATACCACTAATCCTAAAATGGGCAAATTTGGCTACTTCAGCGTTTCATTTCAATGACGTGTTCAGTGTTTCCTTGCTTCTATTTATAAATTAATTTGCCCCTCCTAGCCATCTCATGAACGGCTTCCCGCTACGAATACTGATATAGCTATGTCCATCAACGTTTTTGCTTGCAATGACTCATGATTAGATGAGTAAAACTAGTTCTAAATGATCCTAACTTATTTCTTTATTTACACAGGCGACATGAGGAGGTCAGAAACGGGTGAGCCGTTTTTTTTTGCTTGTTTAGTTTATGTGAAAAGAAGTAGGGCTGGACACACAGCTATGTAACAGCATGAGTAAACAATGTTTTCTCTACTGCACTTGCTTTAGAGTTTAGCCACTTTATGTAAGCAGTACTTTCTTTTCCCTAAGTACTGCGTTGAGAAACATCATAGATACAAGAAAGACCATACATGTTGTGCGAGGAAAATATAGCTACTAGGCGAAAATGCCAGTAACAACAATTTTAGGCACTTCCCCACCTTTCGTAGTCCACACAGCAAAGCTACACAATACTGAGATCAGCGAACAAGCTTGAGTAATTGACCAATCGTATTTTTCATGCTGTGTAAAGTCCCAAAGCAACACTGGGGCTATGACACACACTGTGGTGTTCGGCTCCGGATTAATTTTGATATTTTTACATTTCATATTCATCAAAAAGCAGCCAGTATGGTTGAGAATCCTACCCATGGCTTTTAAGCCTCATTTCACCTGTAGCTGAGATTATGACATCATGTATCTAACAAATAGATATTGCAGCGTAACAAAAAGCAAAGAAATCGTTGATCCCTCTATCACAGCAATCAATCGAACACGAAAAAGAAACGCGTCTTCACAAAAGGTTTTGCATGTTTCCTTCGTGAACTCATGGCCCCCTGAAGCGAAAGGCGTACGATTTGAGGGTCGGCCAACGCGTTGCAGGTTTGCTTGACATGCGGCATCCTGCTGGCGAGCAGCATACTACTGCCAAGTCGCTTCGGCGATGGTACGAGCATTTTGGTCCGACTTCGTAGTGTCTTGGGCAGCTACTTCACCTGTGATGTGCTCAGCTTCAGTAATGCGAGCGCCAGAGTTCACATCATGCACCACGAACGCAAGAATGTTTTTTGCGTCATGCTGGCATGTCTCTCGCCGGACCGAAGCGAGATTTGCCTGTCGACGTCCAATGGCTTCCTGCACCGCTTAGCGCCACAGTTTTCGTATTTGGTGCCATCGCAAGCGAAACAGTAGGCGGCGTGTGAGCACTGCTGATGCATGTTGATGATGCACTCCATAGGCGACTAGGCGTCACAGGCTAATCGGATGCGAAAGACGAACTATGTGCGGAAACTGTGTCGCCACCTCAGCGGAAGGCCTACACCGCTTACTCGAGTCTACACCGCATTGGAGCCTCCGCTGCGCTGAAACTACCGAAACGCTCACTGTCGGCACTCATTAGTTTCATGATGCAATACTTCGCTTCACTGCTCCTAGATGGCGGGACTATCTCGGTCAAGAGAGACAATACTTTACGCGCCCGTCACTTCAAGCCGACATCAGATCCGTCACAAGAAGTTGATGGTAGAAGCCGGCATAAACACTGTCATAATATATTTTCTCACGCAACATATCCTGAACATTGTGATATTTTCCAATGTTTTCTCGGTTATTCGCACTGAAATGGCTGTCTGTTTTTAAATGCCATGGCTTTCTTGTAAAATTTGCTTGATTTCTCCAGTAATGCATGTACTTTTTATGTTTTTCTGCTGAGTAGGGCCTCACACGAGGTAAGTTTGCCGTTATACTCAATGAAGCCTTGACTTGCATGTGAATTGAGGCTGCTAGGCAAAATAACGCCACCACTGGTGACCTGCTATGAACACATTTAGAGTCGCCGTCCGATTTTTCGAACTTGAAGAATGTCGCAAAAATGTCACTGTATCTGAAAACAACGAATTGTAGCGATAAAAGCAATTTCATTGTTTATTTTATAGCGCTGGCACATGGTAAAGCTTGGTTACAATCTTTTGCCTGAAGTTTACTTGAAGTTTCCTGGTAGTGAAGTCCACGAATTCTGTTCGCGTTCACTCATCACGCAACTCGATGCGTAATCGTGAAGAGCAAATTCCGCGCAGGCTGCCTTGCTTCCGCAACCCCGTCAGTTTATGCTGTGCCTGCAAAAAATCAGTTTCGAGCTGTCTTAATGTCCACATGCGAGCTTGTCTCGTTCTGTCCAGTAAGCGTAGCATAGAGAAAATAAAAAAAACTCAGAGGCCCTGACGTCACACTTTCCGAAACCTCTGTGACGCCGAAATTATCCTTACTCTGTCATTTTCTTGCGGCAGATTCTTCTCTCTTGTTTACATTTGATGCCTCGGGCAAGCAACCACCCCGGTGTGAGCGGATAAGCGCGCGCCGTAGCGATAGTGTGCTTTATGGTAGTGATCTGACCAACGAATCCAGTCGCAGTGTGCCATTGCGATGCCGTCGCCAAAGTCATTTCTTCTGAGTTTTGCACTCTAGCTTAGAAAGAAGTTTATGATGCACTTTGCAAGTTTAAAGGCTGGTCCCCCGCTACTATTTTGCTTGGTTCTCTGAAGACAAATCTATGCATTCTCACTGCATTGCAAGAGTGCCCAGGCGATGATCAGCAGCAAACTTTATGAACATTACAATCTATGATTAGCCAAACTGCAGTTTATGAGAAACGTACGTGTGCTGGTCGTGGATTTATAGGAATAATTTTGCTTTACTGAACAAGTTTCGGGCAGCAGTGCACCGTGGAAATGTGGCAAAGCACAGCACGCCAATGAAGAGGCCAGCAAAGGAGAACGTCGTTACGCGTTTAAATGCACTGACTGCTCCCTGAGGTATGTTTTTCTCACCCTAAATAATGATGCTTCACGGAAACAAAGTTCTGTGATATCCTCCACGTGGTGGCGAACATTAGGTGCGTGTGCATGTGGGCCTACGTGCGACCATCAGCAGTTTGGTGTGCGCGCAGGCATACGTTCTTCTTTCGAGCCTTGCTCGCTGTTGTATCACCCTCGCAAACCTACATTTTTGTTATCCCATCGAGCACACGGATCAGTTATCTGCGGCAAGGAGGGTCCGTCCCTTAATTGCTCACAGCGGCCCATTCTTTGCCGTTCTTCCACATGGCTGTTTTAGAGCGCAGCTCTTAGGCAACCGCTCCTGCAGCGAGCGCCAGCGTCCCCCCGTAACCGAGCCAACGAGCACAGCAAAAGATGAAACAGCGAACGCAGAGCGCAGCGGGGGATGAAAGACAGCTTAAGCGGTGAGAGCGCAAGAAGGAAAGCGGAAGAGGAAGGTGCTGCAAAATCATATGGCGGAAAGCGGAGGAACAGGGTATGGCGAAAGCATCTGAACGAAAGCGTAGTGCCGCGCAAGGTGGGCTCTGCAGCGACGATGGCTACGACGTAGTGCCAGGATAGCGCGCGCCGTCTGTTCATTCATGACGCTACCGATACGATATACAGAAACAAAGCATTCCATGAGTGGAGATCTGTTTGCGGCGGGTGCTGTGAATCGAGCCTACGCGTCACCCACGCACTGCATCTCATGATCTACCGATTTGCGATGCTGTAGCGCCATACTTAACTGCGTTTCCAACGTATCGGACGACACAGATTGTCTACGCCAGCCAATATATTATGAAATGAAAACATGTATGGATTTGCGTTCCAATTTCACGTTAGGGAGTATCGTAATCATCGGCGCATTTTTTTACGTGCGACAAATGCATCATCCACTGTCAAAAGCAGTAATGCTGCACAGCTGTCATTGACTTGAAAGATGTTTCTCGTACATATTCTGAAGCACAGTGGTTTCAATCAGTGGTTACAAGTTATCATGAATCCACCGAAGAAGGCAAATGTATTCCCCGATCATCCTTCTTACGCGGTGTGGTGCGTGAGGTACAGCGTTGCATGCGCACTCGTTTCACGTTTTACTTCTTCCAGTCCCACTTGCCCACAACAACTGCCGGGAAATATCGGTCTAGATAACACAGCGAAACAAAACACTCAATTGCCGACGTGGTCTACCGCTAAAAAATATTTCAAGGCCGAACCTCCCGCAATGGCTTGCCACTCACAACAGCCTATGGCTAGGCCTAACCAGCGCTGTCACATGGCTTCTTCAAAACAGGAAGCCAGCGGTAAAGTTTCGGTTTGCTGTAAACTGCGGGATGATAACGCCAATGTCAGCACGACAACTACTTCCATCTAGTTGCAGCTTGCGAAAACTGACCAGCACGCTGCTATGCACGTGACGTTGAAGTTATTTTATCAAAGAGGGGTGCGAGCCTTACGCGACGGAGGCCCTTACACAAGTGAATACGGCATACGAAAAAGACATGAATAATGAGAAGAAAAGAATGCACACGAATTCCTTGAATTCCTATGCATACCTAAGCCAGTATTATCAGAGCTCTTGCCGATCTGATTTTTCTGAAGCATTAAAAAGCATGTGCTGTCCAACGATGCACACAAATAGACATGCTAACCGTAGTGCTTCCTCCTGCAAATTACAAAACGCATCAATGAAGCATGCTTGGGTGCGTACAGCAACGTCCCAATATATCAGTGCGGCAAGCCAGACGTGAAGATGCCAACGAATGTAGTTATGCTTACCAAGAGACTGAATTTAACAAAAGTATAGTTTGTAAGAAAGAAGGCACCAGCATGCGATTTTCAAATATGCTATTGTCATTATTTCTTCAACATGTGAGAATGTGTTGAATATCACAGAAGCATTTGCTCACCTAGACCAGAATCGCTCAGTAAGAGAAAATAATGTGCTTATATAAATGGCAATCTTCTTGTCTTCAAAAAGTCAGCGTGCCTTTCCGAAGTATTACTGGATAAGAAGACTTACCTTGCACAATTCATTTCAATAATACCATAATTATTGCAGTCAGGCTAACCAAGTTTCATTCATTGGCTAACTTAGCGTATTCTAGGTGTGAAGCTAGACAGAAATGTGACTTGTCACACTAACACACTGATTATTTGTTTCTACCGAATGCTAGTTTATAGTCTGCCGCGAGCTACTGGCTGAGAACTCGAGGCTCTTCTCTACATGGTATCTGCCAGCTATGCGCCTCACACATCTCTTCCCATACTAGAGCATTTCGTATCGATAGCGCAAGGATACAATAAATTTTCTTCAGCAACAGTGTATTCCACCAAAACTAAGCTCTCCAAAGAATGATAGTGATCTGTTTCTGTCAATGGAAAATGGTTTTGTTCCCACAGGCCAATAGGAATGCATAATTTGTGTGCACGTGAACACGCCTTACAAGGTGAAAGGAGTGTCACGCAGGTCTCGGCTACTTCCTTCATCCTTAGCTAACTAGTGACACTACACGAGCTCTGTCTCACACCAGCTACGCCAGCAATAAGAATTTCCCTTGATGCAAAACAGCTTGTCACAAATAAGGCATAAAATAGCGTGCGTGCGTGTGTATATAGCGCACGAAGTTACTAGTGCCGCTGCTACCTTTCGTCGCATCCGAGTCACCAAGACATCACTACATCTGTCATATGGGTTGCCTGAACAGCGAACTCAATGATTCTCTTCACTCTAGACAACCATTGTGATGCCTGTAAACACGAAGTATGTAATGGAAACAGGAAAGACTACATAACTGAAGGTAATTTGTAAACGAGAAAAGCGCTAGAACCACAAAAACTGGTCCTCTAAGTGGGCGAACATGAGATGGTGGGCCTCTAAATGTCATCCCAAGTGATACAAACACATTCTTCAGCAACAAATTTCGTTTTGAAGAAGGGTTTTGCCCCACGCCTGTTTGTGCGCCTCACTACACATATTGGGAACTGCGTAAAGAAGAGTCTTGACCAGACAAGCACGAGCATTTTATTTTGAATACGTCTTGTCCTATGTCACTGGCTTGGACACCGCTGCCTTACCGTTATCATCAGGGTCAGCCACTCAATGTGATGAATGATAAAAACAAGTGACGAAATTCGTTGGTAAAATATATGACTCCTGGTCTTGAGGGCAGAAGGAGATAGTGGTCTGCCAAAAAGCGCTCTGATCCAAAACAATCAGTAAAACATGTTAACTTGATTTTAACTGACCATCCAACAACAACTTTTCCAACACATGAACGAAAAAGCTTCAAGTCTGCAAGCGTAATTGAGGGTGCGAACTTAGCACAAATGCTCTCAATGTCTGCACCATTCTTTGACCACATTTACCACAAATAAAAGTTATTACAAAGATTGCTAACCACGAAACTCGGAGCTTTCTTTCATCAACTATCTGATATATGATAATTGAAGAAATTTGTAAGATATTCAGATGTGAAGACGAACATACTACACACTCAGTCACCAAGTACAATGTCTGGTACCTTTTTACTTCGACATAATCTTGCCCATTATTGAAAATTTCATTCTCTTTCACTTCTTACAGATGACATTTCACACAGTGGATTTCACTTCTCAGACGCACGGAATTCGTTCATTACGTAGCCTGTGGTAATCAAGTCACTTTGTGTAGTTTCACGGTTATAGCCATGAAATAAAGCTTTTTCTGAGACCTCATGGTTGTGAGTCTGATTGTTCACAGTCATCTCGACAGCCACTGCAATAGTAATCTTCAAAGGCTAAGAGGAAAGAGCCACAGATCCTTTACAGCACCACAGACACCTGATTCTACTGTGGAAGCTGTACAAGGTGTCCAAGCTAATATTAGCCAAGCCGTCCGAAAAACCTGGTACAGTATAAGACTATGAGATCTACAGGGTTTGCTCATCGGTGCTCTTCTGTTACAAAGTTTTTTTTTTATTACTAAGTGCCTACCTAATTATTTAAAAAAACTTCCCAGTTTCGCGCAAAAAGCAAAGCATCAATTGCGATAGCAAATTGGTGGACAGTTATGTGAAGTTATGTGAAGTAAATAGAAGCATTATTGGCCCTATAGACTTGTAAATATAGGCACGCTAAATAAATGACCTAGCATAGTGTCACGCACACAGAAGCAAACATGAGCACATCTCACTCGACGACCTCGGAAGCTCGCTGTCGCAACACTGGAGTGAGGAAACGCGGCAGCAGAAGCGAGTGAATTGACCTTCATGCTGCATCTTGCAACTGCGAAAACACAGCACAGGGCGAACTCTGTCATCATTACAGATGGCTTTGAAGATACAGAGGCCCGGGCCTGCGGGCGCGTCCCTCTCCCCCCTCGTTCCTACTCTCCCTCTTGTAGGCATTTTTGTATGCCTAATTGTAGGCATATAGTGATGCTTGTAGGCTACAGTGAAACTTGTAGGCATCAATGTATTGGTGTGTAGTGTAGTCCACATAACGAAGTAATTTCGGCTCCTCCTTTAAATTCGTTATAAATAGGTTCAAGTGTTGCTTGTGCATTGAACGAAAGCTCGCAGCAACGCGGTGAGCGCCTCTCTGTTTTTGCTTCAAGTAGAGCAAGCCAGCAAACATTGCGTGTTGTGTCGCAGCATCTACATTTGCCATGTAAACTTTGTTATTAAAGCTTGCTCCTATAGCACAGGGTTCAAGGAGTACTGACGCAAAAATTTTGGATCTTGTCTTTTTTGCTGCATTAAGGAGGATATGATCCAGTTATCACGGCAAGAAACCTTGCTTGCTTCACGGTTAATTATATAGATCCTTGTCTGTAGTGACTAGTTCAAGTTTAAATTGCAGAGAACAAACATTTCTGGAACCATGTAAAAGCATTAGGAGCCGCAAATGAAAAATTTAAAATCACTATCAGGGATGAAGACGGACACATTTTTGAAGGAGATAATTGCGTTGTGGTACATCAAAGACGTTATTAGGGATAACTTCGGCAAGAAAGAAAGCGTAGTTCGATTCATACTGATCTAGATACAACAGACATGTCGAAGAGGTCAAGGTTTAGCGTAACAGGAACGTTTACTGAAAAAAAACGCAGAGAAAATATCCCTAATAACGCAGTCACAGAACCCGATGAAATCGCAATGCAGCTAATCAAATAGCTAGGCCGAAAGAGCAAGGCACTGTTGAGCCCTACCATAGCGCAAGCGATTAAAGAAGAAGAAATTCCGTTTCAATCGCGTGAAAGCAAGATGAACATTATTTAAAAAGGCAAAGGTAGTAGGGATAAGGCGAGTATTTAGAGGCCGCTTACAGTAACGCCGGTGATATACCGAATGGCAATGCAAGCCATAAAACTAGGACTGTTGAATTGAGTGGGGAAAATGATATATTGTGGGAATTACGGAATAGGTCCACACCAGGCGGACACTTAGAAGACAATTAATGTCTACTAAGTGCATAAAGATTTCAATAGCTCGGAATAGACTTGACGGATCGTATTTCTAGACATTAAGGGAACCTACGAAAACGTAGCTAGGGAATTGGTGTGGTATATTCTCACGCACGAGACACAGGCATAAATTTCATGGAGCTGCTGGGCGAAGATGCATAGGAACAACTGAGTACACATTGTATGGGAAGGCCGGAAATGAAATAAAGTCGTGCAAATTAACCGAGGACTGGAGCAAGGATGTCCTTTGTCTCTATTGTTTGTCACGCTTTATGTCAAGACTATAGAAATACGACTGAAAAGAAGTAATCCGGGTGTGATTTATCTTATATTCGTAAAGGCTAAAGAGTACAACAGGCTGTCCCCGGGCTGATTGATGTTGGCGGACGACATAGTGCTACTTGTGGAAAATTCAAAATATTTAGAGAGTTGCAAAGATGTGTGGCAACGCAGCGGATAATCCAGGTCCTAAATTTAGCACAAACAAAACGATAATAATGATCATTATGAAGAGATGATAATTACGTGGTATCAGTTCAACAGGAAGTCAAACCCTTATTCACGCAACATAAATACCTGGGCGTATAGACAAACGAAGGAAGGATTGACTCAAGCAGGCTTCAGCATAAACTGAAAATAAAGGGGAAGCGGAATGCAACTATAATGAAACACGGAACACCATTGGGCTGCAATAAATTGGAGATGATGCCTGGAATCTGAAAAGGAGTACAGGTGCAAGCGCTAACGTTGACAAATGTCATTCTCTGCTTAAAATCGGATATGTTGTCGAGGTTGGAAGTTGACCAAATATCGGTAGCCTGGTTGGCTTTGGCAGTCCACGGTGAAACAAAAAAAAAAAATGAGGCAGTGTAGAGTGACAAAGGTTGGGTCAGAGAAGCGCAGAGCAAAATTTGTTTTGTAGAAACATTCAGCAACGTGGATGAAAATAAATGGCTGGCTGAAGTGCAGAAGCACCTGTGCCTGGATATCGTGGACACTGAATGGAGGAAGAGGTCAGGAAAGTTGGTAACCAAGTACAGGGTAATTGAAAGTATATATAGACATCCAGGAGTCATCAAGACAGAAAGAACGAACAGAGAGAGAAAATTGGATAAAAAATGGAAATAAATATGTAACGAAAGTTCACAAGAATGGGAAGAAATTAGAAGCGATAATCTGTACAATAATACAATCGACAGTGTCTTGCTATTTGAGGCCCGAGCCATGGTTGGTTAAGGACAAAAAAATAACGGAGCAAATATTCTAAACTAAATGAGGATGTGTCTGCTGCAGCAGAAATCGGGGACCACTCTGCGCATCCTAACTGAATGCGAGCGCAGTGACCCAGCGAGACCCATAGGCAGCGTGCACCTTCCAGAAGTGCTTGGATTTTAACTGGATGGGAACGTCAACTGGTGAGTAGTCGAGATGAGCAAGATGATTTTAGAATATTTCTGGAACAAAAAGCACGGAAGAAATATAGTGCCCAATGCATTACAGGCATGCGAAACGGTACAAGGTATATGTAGAAGTTTTAAGGAGGAGAAAAAAAATTGAGGAGCCATTCTACTCTGTGTAAGTGGATGAGCAACGAAGCTGCGGCACATCACACAGGCCTTGACAAGGGTACATGTATTTATTTCAATCATTTAGGAATGATAGTGACGATACCTTTGCTGCTGCTGTGGTACACACTGATTGGTTAGATTACAATTTTGGACAGAATCTTTGCCAAAGTTAAATCTATACACGACCGTTGTCGAGGGGTTGAGGGACTTGGCTTGGTGCGGCACTTCACCCCAAACTCTTCTAGCAGAAACTGAATAAGCCATTTTTTGTATTGTTTGGAAATGTCCACATTGCATTCTCCAACAATGATCACAGGGATAGTGTCATCACAGCTAACCCATGCGCAGTATGTGACCATGAACTTCTCGATCTCCCACTTGGGTTTGTTTGCCTCGGGATATATACACAGTGGCTATCACAATTCCATCTTTGGTTAGCACGTCACAGACATCCCCGCAGTCAGCGGTATTATCCTCTGGCGAGTCAAGGGTGTAGGGTTGTACACAAACTTTGTCCTTTGCGTATGTGGTAACGCCTCCTTCTCGTGAGTCCATGTGCTGTTCACAAACGATTCCAGTGTACCCACCGACTTGAAACCATCTTGACGTATTAATTTCACGCATAATTTATTATAATTGTTATTATTATTATTATTATTATTATTATTATTATTATTACTGTTACAGTGAGCTCTCACATGAGTGAACTTCAAGGGACCGAAGGAAATAGTTCACTTATCTGAAAGTTCACTAAACTGACTATTCACTAGACCAACATAAGACATGGCATACAGAGTCAAAAGTTTTAAGTGCAATCCATGGAGCAAAAGACATGGCATCCATAGTATTAGAAATGTGTGAAACGGAATTTGTACATATCAATAAAAAACACACCACGTGGGTCGTTTGTGTGCACACGCAGAACCGACGAGACTGGAAAGAAAGAGACAACATCCATGCCACAACTAGCCGGTCGGAAAAAAACACACACCACGTGGTTTGTGGGGTGAGAGATCGCCGCTTTGCTCTGGCGACGTTGAAAGCGCCAGCAATGCTACTTTGTTCATGGCCTCCGAGATTACATGCTTGCTCGTTTTCTGCGGGCGATCTCGGAGGCCAAGCCTCATTGCCGTTGGTTTTCCGCCCCGCCACTTTGCCCCAGGGGCGCTGTAGCGCCAGCGATGTTACATTGCCGCTGGAGTGGCGGTTTGATGAGGGCGGGCATCGGTTGCTCCTGCAATGCAGTGCAGTGCAAGCCTTGGCCCTCTGAGAGATTTCGTTAAACTGAAATATTGACTGTTCCGAAATTCGTTTAAGTGAAGCATTTTTGCATAGTATCTATAAGAAAACTGCCGCGGATTTTTAAAAAGTTCGTTTTTCTGAAATATTCAATAAACCGACGTTCGTACAACTGAGAGTTTACTGTATTATTATTATTATTATTATCACTATTATTATTATTATTATTATTATTATTGATGGAGTGCTCGAAGCCTGCATCACTCTTTCTGCCGCTCGGCCTGTTATTGCACTATCTCTGGGATCGCCCACACTCACCTAGGTGTACCTTTCTTGAATGACAAAAATGACAGTTACATGGAACCCTAACCATGTACAGCGTCGCTGTAAAAAGGATTAAGAAGAGGGAAATGGTTGGGGATTCATATAAAAACAGTAGAATTAAGGCATGTATGGCATACCTCAAAAACTGAAACAGGCTAGGTGACTCTGCCACTTCCTCGTTTCAAAGTGGATGCTAATAAATCAGGATAATCACCATCAGTTTGGTCCGCGATTTATTTCAGTTAGAGGAAACAAACCCTATATCTATTTTGTCACCGCTTATGTATTTTAGTCAGAGGGGCATCGGTTAGTGTTAAGGAAACTAACTGTTACTAGCCAAACTTCTATTCACGAAAGTAAAAAAAAAAACGCTTATTATTGGTGCCTTGCTCCTCGCAGAGGTGCAGCGCCAAAGTTGTGTAAAGGAAAATATGCAGAAAATTAAAATATTTCATTTAGTTACCTCGGGAGCAAAGTGTGAAGCCGCTAGAAAAGAAAGCCCCCGAGATTGCACTTGTGGCAAGCAGCAGTGCCTAATCAATCTAACAAAAATAGATAGCGCATTCGCATCAACTCAATTAAACGAAAACAGCGAACGCGCAGTACGGCATGCACAACTCGCGCAATAATTGTCGGTACCTCCCACTTAAACGCTTCTCAAAAAGAGCGAAACTTACCCATTGCTTCAAACAGAGGGCTCGCGCTAATATAATAGAGAACTCGCAGCATTCGTTTGGAAAAGTCTAAAAAAACGAAGCCATACAATGTGGCAAAAGAACACACGTTGATCACAAAGCCTGTTCCAACTGTTACTTCGTGGCCTTGGAAGGACAATAAGGTTTTACGCCCTAGCAACAAACAGCCGTCGGGGAATTGGTTGCGTCATTTCGACCGCGTTCTGAGAAGACACTATCGGACTGGACATATTGCACTCTTATTTCTGCGAGTGCTTGTGTGACGGACAAATTTAAAATAGTAGTGTGTCCTTAGGCGCGTGCGATGACCCGGTTATGTGACCAAAATATGCGGAAACTGGGTTTTCACTGAGAAGGCTAGAATGGTGCGGAAGTCATTCGGGCGACTCGCTGTCGCTGTCGCGGCGCTCATAGTTCTGGGACTCTTGGGCCTCGAGAAAACGTACGTGCCGACATTTCTGTCTCTTTTAACGTGAACTTCATTGCAGTCTCGCACCGTGCTTCAATGGACATCTGGTCCATTGCCTAGTCTGATTGATGCCTGATGCCTAGTCGAAACAAAAGTGAGATGACGTCCAGAAATGCGGTGGAAAAGACGCATATCGTAAGCCTTATCGGGAAGGCCATCCCGATTTCTGTGATCGCGACACAGTCACGCCTGTCATTCTAACAAGACGTCAGACGGATGACTGGGGTTTCCGACATCGCGCGAAACTAAAGTAGCACTGCCAAACAACGTGTGGGATCAGGGAATTGACATTTATGTGTGTTGTACCACAAGAATTCTTACCCCAACAGGAACACAGCCTCTAACTCCAAATTTTCTTTTGAGAAGTTCAATTTTACCTGCTGTTGTTTCCGACTGGGCGGTACCATGTGTCAGCGCGTAAGACATTATTTACGGTTCGCACACAAAAATGGCAGTGTTTAATGTCCTATGTGAGTATTGTATGATGTGTATTGTTTTCTGTTTTTATGAGCCATAGCTCGTTCAACGCGGTTTTCGCGGGTTACGCATGATGTGCACGTGACAGTCTCACGATGTTGTGTGAATGACGCTTTTCGTGTGAATGCGTTGCGAAATACGAGGGCCTCAATATTTTGAAGCGTACGTCAGCTTTTGTGAAAAAAAAAGCAACGTAGGGTTCCAAACTTATTTTTTACGTGCACTGCACTTGACGATGGAGAGGGGGAGGCTTTCTCTCACACACACACACACATACACGCGCGCACACTCACACACACGCTATCACTAACTTATTGCCAATTGAATCTACAAATGTGCAACTTGTAGGCCTTAGCAGAAAAAAAGAATGGTCGCAAGGTTAGCCATGGTCACCAGTCAAAATAAGAAAAGCCTGTTGCTAATTTGCTAGAAATACACAATATCCAGCAAAAACAGGTGCAGATAAAAATTTTGGGGAGCTTAGACGGCCTGGGTTCTACCAGCCCGTTTATACATGTTGCGGGGTGCAATGTAGTCCTCACTATGGAGAAGCAGCAGAGGTGGACTGTAACACCAAATATGTTAGCCTAACTGAAACTGCAACAAATGAACTCTACAGAAATAAGCGAAACTTGTGCAGGCACACTGCAATAGCTGAAAACTTACCGATTAACCTTGGTCCCGGCGAAGCGCGTGGGCCTCACGCACGCTCGCGTGCTGCAATGGCCCGTAGCGATCTCCCCGCTGATCCCGGTCGGCGATGCCTTATGAAGACTTAGGCAGGCTTGCTCCATGATCCGCAAGTGGTCGTGTGACTTATTAGCCGGCGTCATCAGCGCACATCATCACGTGGAGCCGGCTGCTAACGCGCAATTTTAATTACCAATCGGCTGCATCTCGGCGATCCCGACAACGTGAATAAATGTCTTATTATTGGTCTAGAAAAAGTTCCCAAGAAACTAGCTATAGAACAACTGAAAGGGGGCGTCACAGGAAGCCGCACTCAGTGATACTCAGTTGCAGGTGTCACTGACGGCTTCAGAACAACGAATTGATACTAGACAATGTGTCGTTTGTAGTGTCGACAGAGTGACAGCCTGGACCAGTTCTCAGCAAACGAAGACACCCCAGTATTTATTCTTGCTCGTTTTATACCCAGTACAGGAAAGGGCACACAAGCGGCGAGCATGCGCCGAAGATGCTATACGCAGGCACGTATGATTTCGGCTTATCTACCTGATACAGACAACATCACAAAGCACAGAAATAAGGAGCGCAGTTACGCCTTAAGGTGAAGCACGTGTGCGCAAAGTATAGAGCTATTGCCAAACTTTTTTCTTCTATAGCACTACGACACATGATACTAGTTTGAAATGTAGTTACAAAGAAGTTCAGAATCAAAGAACTTGACTTATTATTATGTAAAAGAACGCCAGAGGTGACCCATATAGTGAAACGTAGCCATGCTTGATATACAAACATGAAGTTCTACGAAACAGGAACGGGATTCCACTTCACGAATATAAGTAACGGCCCGAAGTCAACATCTTTTAAAACGTTATCTGAACGTCTCGCAGTTTTATGTGATAAGCTAAAAACAACGGGCAGGATCCGTCGCTCGATGGATGTCGACTTTAATGCAATCAGCACTGAAGCAAAATAGCCACACACCGTACTGCCACAACCGTATGGCGTGCATGCAGCCGGGTTTCTTGCTCGTGTTGCTCACTGAACACGTTGCGCCATGCAGCGACGCCACCTCGAAGTCCATGGCTTGATGCTGTGTGAATATACATTCCGACAAGATTGCCTCAATACATATGCCGCGGGCATTATTTCGCCCAGCACCAGCTAGGTTTTACGAGTTACCCAAATTGGCGTGAGAGAGCGGTCCGTCGAAGAGCGGCACACACTCACTGGCACTTGCACAGCGCACCAAGTTGGTCCTTTAGTTGATTTGAAGTCCTGTTCATTCAGCACGACAGCTTAGTGCTATACCCATAAGACGATGTACCCATGTACCCATGTACCCATGTGCCCAGTGACCGAAGTTGGTAAGAAAATGGCAAGAGACCCAGACAAGAAGAAAGGCGGGTAGATAGTCCCCTAAATATTCCCGAAATTCTTAAGGAATGCAAATGGAATTAAAAAAGTAAAGCCTGTAACCAGAAAGAAAGAGGCAAATTGTGAATTGTGTTTCGGTCCTAGACACGACTTCTATATTGAGGTTTCACCACTCAATGACTATCACTCTGTCGGTCTGTCAGACTCCGGTGTTCTGGATATTCTGGTAGACTGTGTACTGCACATATGTCCCAGGAGGTTAACACGTTTTATTCGCGCTTTCTATACATACTTCTTTATTACACTTCTGGTTTAGCTAACTTCTTGAGGAAATATTTTATGATGTTAGAAGCCGTTACCGAACTGTAGTGTGCGCAGCTGAAAACTGTGCGAAAGTGCGGGCTCGAACGCAATTGTTTTCATGCCTAGACTGCATCAAGTTCTAATGACCAGACAAACCAGGAGCGTTAATCAGGCATTGCTTGGCGCGAATGAGGGTGCGTTATAAATTAATTAATTAATTAAGTAATCAATTAAATAATTAATTAAATAATTAATTAACTGCTGCTTTATTTATTTAATTATTCCTTTATTTCAAGAGCATTGTCAGCGTCTGATGAGAGGCATGACATTAATATTAGGAATTATTAGAAGCATGATTGCGAAATTAAAATTTGAATAATTCTGACTTAGGCGTCTAATGGAACCTATGTAGCTACTCAAGTCGCGATGCAGTCAAACGAGGTGTAAGAACGAATAGGCTTAAAATAATTCCAAATACAAGGCAATCCGATACATCCAAACTCGCTTACAACGCACTGAAAGGAAATTTTGTGACGTACGTAATATACACGGAATTGGTTTCGCCAGTGTAGAAAAAGCGCAAAACAAAGGAATCCCATTCACTCAGAACAACACTATGCCTAGTAGGCAGCAAATTTTGCCTGCTCTTTTAATGCCTTTTCAGACCAAGTAACGACGACGCCCTCTGTGTGGTAAACCTGCTCCGGCTCGCTCCCTTCGACGTCGGCACTCTATACCGCCGCAGCACACCCAGCGCTGAAAGTGCTTCTACCACGGAACAACAGATCTTTAGGTTAGGGGACTCAAGCTAGTTGCTTACGCAAGAACTAGGGTCGGCGCATGCGCAGTACCGTGGCCCCTAGTTCTTGCATATGCAAGCCGCTTGCGTCCCCTAATCCAAAAATCATGTAATTGCTCAGCTGGCAGCTGAATCTGCGGCGTGCAAGCGGCTTTGTGGGGCTGGCAGAAGACGCCTGCAGTTTGATATATTTGAAGTCAAGTTCGTTATTTTGCATGAGTATCGGTAGTATGTTTCGCGGGTTTGATGTGGAGAATATTTCCCGCTTTCCAGCGGGCCTACTCATATTTGGTTTCGACAGTACGGCGAAAGAATGTGACAAAGTACTCTTGTTGTCCGCTTTATTACCTTGTATAGCTTGCGGAATGAAATATCGGTGAATGCGTTATGAATTGTACAAAGAGAACGTTAGTTATGCAGTCGGTGCGTGAAATATACACACAACAGAGTTGTATTGAATACCAGGCGTCAGATCGCGAGTTTACTTTTGAAAAATATTAATATTTATTATGTATATATATATATTATTATATACTATATATATAATATATATTAATTTCCAAAGGTGTTCTCCTGCGCAGGAAGAACAGACGACGAGTCAGACGAAGTCGATCAGTCGACGTTTCTCTATTTACTCGCCTCTTCCTTCTCCCTTTTTATCATAGGAGAGCCCTGGCGGATAAGGTCAAAGGTAATTATTGTCACTTCTTTCATAAGATCCTCTGATTAAACATTCAAATTAATACAAAGCAGCAGTAAGATAGTGTTGCGCCTCGTCGCGAACGAGTGGCAGAAACTGGAAATGGTAAATCAGTGGTGATACAGAAAAGTGCCTTCTCGAATCTGTCGTAATCTTTTATCCTCAAGCGGTCACGTCAAGTTCATCAAGTTTACTACGTGTGTTACGATAAATTCGCTATGTACGGTTCGACCGAGCAATCGATTGTGCAATGCAATTTGATAGCACTTTAAATTTGAGGCAAAGCACAACTGTCAGTCGCAGATGCGAGTGATACCGACAGACGGAGCGCCGTCTCCGTCGCCTTCACTCGACTCCGTGTCTTACGCTGTTAGATTACGTTCTAGACGTGCTCCAAGAAGCGCAGTTCAACACACTACTGCATATGCACACCGTGTATAGTTTTGCCCGAAGAACAAGCTTGAAACTGATCGCCCAAGTTTAATACTTCTTGGGCCCCGACATGCTCGGAACTAATAATTATTAAACCGATGTGAATGACACTTCTTGCGATAAAAAGAAAACAGCAGACGAGTACTTTACGGCTGTAAATCTGAGATAAAGATAGGATATATTAGGCAACAAACCTAGAAGTGCAATAAAGCTTCCAAATGAAGCTTTACTCCAACAAAAGATAAACAAACAGTGTGACGCCCTGATGTAAAAAAAAATTGACTCGCCATTACGGCCCTGCAAAGATGGATGTCCAGCGAGGCTGTTGAAAACCACCCCTACAACTGCTGAGGGGAATATGCAATGCTTTATTGATTTGGAGTACTGGTAGTAATGGTAATTTTGGCTGCACGCTGGCGCCAATAGCGGTACTGCAACAACATTGAAACATGTTGCTGGCTGGTTCTTTTATAAGCGAATCGCCATGGACATCAACCCCACGTCACAAGCTGCCGTCGCCGCGGCCGCTTACGCAACAATAATCTTTACCGGGAAACGGATTCGGGGAAGCGCCGCGCATTGTTATCAGGAGGTTCTTATCATTAATTATGTGGTTCGATCGGATGCTCGTTTTCTGCTTGTTCTTTATTGAAACGCATGCCGTTCACTATTTTGTATGCCTGATTCCAAAGAATGTATGCCCTGTTGGCTTCCCTTTGCTCACTGCTTGAAGCCTCTGCCTTACGGGGATACGAGCCATTGCTCTTGGCCTGCACTGCCGCTGGGGTTGGGCCACATTTTTGCTGACGGACGCGCCCGCGAAGACCGGCAACCACCGAGAGGCTAACAGCTTCGCTGTAAAGAATGAGTGGTAAAACAGCTATGGAACATAGAGAGAACATGCTAAGCAAATGCTTAGGCTGTCTGTTCAGTCGCCGTTATTGCAAAATCTGTAGTGAACAAATCTCGATGAACTCGTCCATAAGATATATGACTTTTTTCACCGATCCATTTTTTTTTCGGCTTTTGTTACCGCTTCGTGTGTCTTTTTGTTCAAGTCTCGCGTTTTGCTTGCGGCAATTTTCCAAAATAAACAAAATTATAATGTTTCGAGGTGGTCCAACTTGGGGCCCTATAACGTAAAACAATTCCAATATGTTTTTATTCCGATATCCTGACGTCAAATATGCGTAACCGCCGACGCGGTGACCCGCAGCGCTGCCTGAATAGCCCAAACCCTCTCCTAGCTTATAGGAGGTAACATTGCTTTCAAAATGAATAACATTGCCTACGTTGAGGTTTTTCTTGTAATTGGCTGCCCGGAGGTGACGAGCACGCTCAAGTGGAGAGCGTGTCGATGGGGCCGAGCCAGCGCACTGAAAATACATAACCGGATGAAGAGGGTGGTGTTGGCGTCTGCGAATGGTCCGCTTTCCCTTACTTAGCTTGCGGTGGCTGGTTTGAAATAGCGGCGGCATGCAACGTAAGGCTAAGAATACCGCTAAGACGGATCCTCAGCAAAGAATAGTTGGGAGAGCGAGGTCGTAAATGTGCGGAGAGTGTTCAAAAACTTTACACGGCCACGCAAGAAGTTTATTATATGCAAATAAACCCATGCTTTTCGGCAGATGCGAGTAGCCAGTGCCTGAGCGATCGCCGGCAGCCATCTTATATTCCTTTCGAAATGGGGCAGCCCATGGCTACTCAGCAAAAAATGCTGTTTTTTTCGGCATAATAATGCATCTTTGATGCGTACACGTTACATTGACGCCGTGAGTTTTCGCGGTTTTGTGACGTCATTTGACAGGAAGGTGAAGTGGATGCACGCCGAAAGCTTTTGACCAATAGCAGAGGGCTAATGGCGAAACGGCGTCGAATCAGAAACAACTATTTCTCTTTTGTTCGGTCTAATTATGCTTAATCAGTGTGCACACGTCGTATCAGATGGGGAGCTACCGCAGTTTCGTGACGTCGCGTGATAGACAGGCGAAGTGGTGGTGGCCCAAAACAGTTTTCGAGCAATCGCGGAGGGTTGAATGCAGAATCGGAATAGAAAAGTTTGGAATAGCCTTATGGTATAGCGCCCTTGGTCTTTCAATACGTTGGGATATAATGGTGTCGTATAATTGACCGGTAAAGATAAAAATAAAATGAAATGCTTGCTTATTTTGCAAACTTCCATAGGAAATTTGCTACAACGGAGACAAAATAGAGTATAGCTTGCTTTTTTTCATATTGCGTACAGACATGTAAAAAAAAAAAAAACATCGTCCGTCTAAAATAGCGCACGCATTTATAACTGTTGAACTGGTATGCTCGTGCAGACGGATGTTACTTCATAGGAAAGTGAAATTTGTCTAATGTCTAATGAATTGTAGCCGGTGGGATTGCAAAGCATTTCACTTTGAACTATTTGAACTGAAACGAATAAGAGGGAGTAACAAAATGAACAACCATAAATCGTGCTTGTACATTACTGCCGAACAGAAGGACAAGTGCCAGGCTAGCTAACAAATTCCAGCCCTTGATGAAATAACCGGTGGAGAAATATTTCTGTTTATCTCTGTCGTAGGTATTGTGGATTTCGACTACGTCACCCCTGGTGAGTAAAATATGATATATATTCATTGTGTGATATATGAAAAAAAAGGAATGTAGTTTCCGCTCGTAAAGCGAAAGATAAAGTTTTCGCCACGAGGAAAAAGAAAAAAAGAAGAAGAATTTTATTTTTATACCCACTGGTCAACTGACATCAGACATTTATTTTGTTGCGAGCAGAATATCATTACTATGCCCTGCTGTCTGGCTATCAAGACGAACTGAGCTGTAGATGTGTTGTAGTTTTTTGCGTCGATCGTTTCTTGGCTGATAACTCCAGGTATCATAGCCTTCAGTAATGCTTTAACTCATGCTGCACATTACTGAACACCGTTTGTCCCTTAACAAATAACATATGCAATTTGGAAAAGCTTAGACAACGTTATTTGTTTTTGGGACATCTCGTAAGATATGGAGTAGCGTTATCCCCGGGGTGTTATGCACACCTGATATGGATATGCCATGTGGTGTTATCTCGGCCCTTCTAGCTGACGATGAATTTCGGCTTGTCTAGATCAGTGAATAACCAATATTACGCTGCTGATTGTAGATGGACAGTAACGTTCAAGACAGTCTCCAGTGTCAGCCCAGGAAAATAGCTGTCGTAAACATTATGTGCCTGTGACGTTGGAGATCAACACAAGTTGGAGATCGAACATTTCCTTTTCTTTGCAATTCCAGCGTCTAAAGGCAAAGATCAAAGAACGGGCAAGTATCAGCCATTTGTACTTTTTGCACTATTATGATTGGATAATGTTCTTGCACTGGAGCAAGGGCATCTCGCTGGATCAGTACTCGAAATTCCATGCCCTTTCACACGACCTTGTGGCATGTGGTCTGCAAGGATATCATGCTCTCTTATTGTGCTTACCAACATTGCCTGCTTGTATTACGTACCTTGTGATATTAGTTTCATTTGAGGCTGTCACTTTCTGACGTCCTTTTAGAAATTGATTTGCCTTGCTTTCAATAATTTTCAAAAAGAATTGGCAAGCGATTCGGAAAAATATTTATGCAGGATATGAAGTCAGGCACACCCGTATGTATGTGGATTTAGTTTATGTGGAAGTAGACGGGCGTTGTTCCACTTACTCATGGAAACTTCCTCGAAGAGCTCAAAAGTTTAAGTTCAATATAACTTGAATTGAAGTGGAAATTATACAAGACGCCGAATACGGCTTATTGTTCCCTTGTGCATATACAGGGTGTCGCAGCTAATTTTAGCCAGAGTTTTAAAATATGTAAATGCCCCGTAGCTGGACAGAACAAAGGTAATGTTGTTTGTTGTGGCTTGGAGATAGATACTCAACCTATTTTTTTTTCGTTGTGGCTTATTAGATGAATAATCTTAAGTAATTCATCACCTTCTCAAGTATTACAATTAGATGACTAGTGTCAATGAGAAAATTCTAGAGCAACATAAAAAACTGTCGATACTTCTTTCTGTTGCTCAATACGTGCTACACGGATGTGTTTTTCCAAGCGTGAAAGGAGCCCGCAAATGCATGCAATATTGCCACGCGACTGGCCGCTCGAGGCTGTTGCGGCTAGGGTGGCGCTCAGGGCATGGAATCCGCCCAGCCCATCGACTGCGACGTCAAGTTGCAGAAAATGAAGGAAAATGGTTTATTTAGCTTATTTACACGGCTCCAGTGCAGAAGCGTACTCCATGCAGAAGCAAGTTAGCGTCTCAGTTCACATCAGGACCCTCAGTCTGCATTCTCGAAAAGTATCTCCTTTTAATCCCTTCGTCTTCCCTAGGCAAGTCGACTAGGGAATCTGAAGACTGCCCACCAGCAAATCACCATCGTCGACTCCGTTGCGATACCACACCCATGCTATCCATAACCCGCAGTAAGTCCGCCTCGAAGAAAGTTGTTTTCCAGGCGGTGTTAAATTTGTGGTAAAAAGAAGTCATCCAGGCAAAAAGAAACCACCCGGCGACATCTGGTTGGTTTGTCGTGGCCCACCCCGTTCTTTGCAGTCTGCAAGGTGAAGGTCGGGCTCGGGGCCTTAGCTGGAATCCTGCAGCAGCCGGTGTGCACCCTGTCTTTCTTCTTCGCTCAGCCTGCCAGGGGAGTTGACTCGTCTGATTAACTACACTTATCCACTCGTTGACGGGTTTCCTCGAGTTCATCCTTTTCTCTGGTGTCCAGGTAATAGGGGCTGCTCTTTTAGTCGTTGTTCACCCCGCGCTAACGTCGGGCAGGAGATGCGGTGGTTTGACACGGCCAAATGTTGAAATTTGGCGGCGTTGAGACACAACAAGGCACTTTGAGTGTATTCGCGGGTTTTTCTTGACGCTTGGAAAAACACGTTTATGTAGCACGTATTGAGCAAGAGAACGCTGTGTAAATGACCAGTTCCCTGGAAAATAAGCCACAGAAGTCTATTTTGATAAAGAATAAGCTCTAGCGACTCAGAGTTCTACATAAAAAAAGAATGAAAAGAAAACATCAATGGCAGAAGTGTAGAATAGCGTGGAATTAGTGGATGTGTGTAACATAAATGAAAATTATGTATGATGCATTCTCGACACATGTCTCTCCCTCTAATGACCCCAAGAACAAGGCTTACAGCACCAAATAAATAAATAAATAAAATAGGTAAAATAGAAAAAAGAACACAATGTGAGCAGTGAGAGGGCGCTGCATCGGCAACACACCAAAGTCCCGCTACAAA
Organism: Dermacentor andersoni; assembly: GCF_023375885.2. NCBI lineage: Eukaryota > Metazoa > Arthropoda > Arachnida > Ixodida > Ixodidae > Dermacentor > Dermacentor andersoni. The sequence continues at coordinate 97,834,401 of NC_092821.1, forward strand.
GTGCGTTTTTTTAACACTCACTAACTGTAGTGCCATTCCACCAAGTGTGTTCGGGAAAGACTCAATAGCGCCACAGAGCACACCTTCTTCAGCGCAGTAACCTCTTCGACGGGACACACGTGATCAAACCTACCTCTCGTCTGTGCTCCCAACCTTGTAGACTGGAGAGTGCGACACCGGAAACTTCGCCCCGAGGCGGCCCTTGCGGCTTCCACAATCTGGGTCTCTGGGCTAGCCCCTGAAGATCCTGTGAAGTGTGCAAGGTGCTCTGCTTTCAGCATGATGTGGCTGCGTCTGCGGAGAAATGTCACACGAGAGAGAAAATGTTCAGAGGCACGGGGAAACGACCCGACAAGCTCGCGGACAACGAACGAATTATGATGAACGATCAATTTCGCATGTCATATATGCATCCTTTACGAAAAAGGGACTGCTCGCATTCATTGAAATATAATGTATTGTGCGGCAACCTATGCGGTTAAAAAGAAAACGTGCATATTCCTAGCGCTGGGGGAATCGACATCATGCTAAGCGATGCGGCAATTTTTCGGGTTCCACAAAGCATTACCAGGTTGACCAACGTGTTCGTCGAAGTCCTGCACACATGTGTGCGAGGCGAATATAGTGAACTAGATATAACACGAGAATGCGCCAGCGTGACGACAGTAGCAAGAAGGCGACGGTGGTAACGACGACTGCGTGATTCATACGAAAGACCAGATTCTTGCGAACGGGCTGCATGGAAGTGCGAGATTAGTAAGAAATGCAGCAATCAAATGCTCTCGGACAGCAGTACGCGCACTCACTTGGAGGACACAAATGGCCGACGTGACGGCGAAACTGGAGCATAAGCTGAAGCTCGTGTTTTTGGAGAAACGTCATATTATATATCCAGACGCAATGACAGGTTTCCGAAAGGGTAGGTCGTCAATCGACAGCGTCATTGACCTAGTAACAACTGTTGAACATCAGAAACGTCGCCGTCGATTAACGGCTGCTGTCTTTCTAGACATCAAGGGTGCTTTTGGCAACGTTCTACATGATGCGATTTTAAATGCCCTAGAAGAATGTGGCGTCGGGGGACGTATGCATCAATGGATAGCCAGCTATCTTCAAGAGAGAACGATATTCATGACAACTCCAGACGGTGAAACAAAGAACCACCCCGTCTATCGTGGAGTGCCTCAAGGAGGTGTACTGAGCCCAACCTTATTTAATATTGTTCTTATTGGACTGGTCAAAGAACATGCAGGTACAGTCTCGGTCTCTGTGTACGCAGACGACATCTGTATATGGACCACGAGCTTAACGCGCTTGCAAGTGCAAACGAAGCTGCAGCGCGCGGTGTCGATAACGTCGACATACCTAAACAGTCGCGGACTGAAGCTCTCACCGGAAAAAAGTGTGCCCATGGCATTTACACGGAAGTCAATGGCCTACTACCCCGTTATGATTGATGGGAAGATTATACCTTCAGTAACCCACAACAAGTTTCTCGGAGTCATCATCGACCGTGACTTATCTTGGTCGAAGCACCTCTCTGGATTAAGAAAAAAGCTAGACAGCTTTACTCAGAACATTCGACATATGTCTGGAAAATCATGGGGCCCATCCAAGTCATCTCTTCTGCAGCTCTACCAGGCACTTTTTATTGGCTACTTCCGCAACAGTGCGCCTGGACTTTCTCGGATTTGTACAACTGCTGTACGCACACTTGAAAGTGCTCAGGCTCGCGCACTGAGAATTTGCCTTGGAATACCACGGTGTGCGTCTACTTGGGGCACGATTGCAGAGGCACGTGCGTGCCCAGCTCGCGTTTATCTGCAACATGAGCCATTGCAAGTGCATCTAAGGCTACTGACCAGACACGGGAATCATCCACTCACGAATGTCACAAGCGTACGGTCTGTGTCTGCCTACTCAGAAGCCGTGTTGTCGCAGCAAGACTTATTGCTGTCGGACTTCCAACCGTATGACTTACCCCAAGTTCCACTCTGGACGATGGCAAAGCCAATGGTGAGACTCTCAATCCCTGGAATAACGAAGAAGTCGAAGATGCCGCTTGCTGGACTCAAGCATTTCGCGCTATCATACATTGCTTACATGTATGGATATTACGAACATGTTTTTACAGATGATTCTGTGACACACACCTCTTCCGCGGCGGCCTACATGGTGCCAGGAATGGGGATCGCACAACGATTCAATATAGGACACAGGACGTCGTCTACAGCAGCTGAGTTGACCGGAGTTCGAGAAGCAGTTCGCTGCATACTGCAACAGAGTTCCGAGAAGTGGACAGTGTTCTGTGACTCAAAACCAGCACTGCAACTCATCAGCAATTATATGAGTGACAGAACCGCATATTGTCCTCTGGTTCATGACATCATATCGCTACTTGCTGAGGCGTCTCACTCCAGGCATAACATTGTGCTGCAGTGGATTCCCGGCCATTGTGGAATAGCTGGAAACGAATAGGCTGACGCGGAAGCAAAAAAGGCGCACACTGACGGAAGTATTATAAAAATTCATTTTTCCCGGTATGGCATTAACACCTTGCTCGATACCTCCCTTAAAACTTCTACGGCACGACATTGGGAGAACCCCAAACATCGACAAGAGCGCCTTTATAGACTTGACGCTGGATTACAATTCCGGCTTCCACTTCGGTTGCGGAGAAGCCAGGAAACACTCATTCATCGATTACGGCTGGGTGTGGCATACACCCACCGATACTTTCACAAGATTGGACAAGCAAGGGACCCTGAATGTAGCGTCTGTCACACTCTCGAGACAACAGCTCACGTACTTTGTGTGTGCCCTCAATATGCGGCCGAACGAAGAACACTCAAATCTACAGTTAACAGCTTGGACTCCCGTCTCTTTTCAGAAGAAAAGCTTTTGGGCGCGTCGAGGAGTGTTCACTGTGCCCAACGTGCCATAAAATCACTTATGAACTTTTTAAGTGAGACTGGTCTAGACGATCGCCTCTAGAAGCTGTGAGGCGTGCAGTCAGTACGAAATGTGTTTGCGCAAGAACTTTTTGCGACAATATTACTTTTTGTATGGACAAGATTATTCTTACGTGTATTGCGTCTACAGTGCGCATCCGCATATAGGGCAACGTTCATATAGTATCTCACTGTACTATAACATAATCACCCGCCACCTACCTTTCCCTGGGTATGGGCAAGATTACTCTTACGCGCATTGCGTCTACAGTGCGCATCCGCATATTGGACAACGTGTATATAGTATCTCATTGTACCATAACATAATCACCCGCCACCTACCTTTCCCTGTGTTTCCCACTTCCCCTTTCCCCAGTGAGGAGTAGCAGGCTAGAGACACGCTCTCCAGGCCGACCTCCTTTCTGTTCATTAAAATCTACTCCTCCTCCTCCTCGTGTCTATTCATAGTCATTCGGCCGAGCGACGTCGCTTGATGACGATGCCATAGTGGGCTTTTGTGCAGCGTCAGTCACACTCGGAAGGTCACTGCACCAGGAAGGAGCAGGTTTCGATGTTTGAATAATTGGCCTGGTGACGCCGAGAAGGGCCGTGAAAGCCCGGTAAGAGTTTCGAAAAGGCCGTACGTTGGTGTCCGGCGTTCAGAAATCAAGGCTTGTGGGAAACTTGCTCTCCGATCACTGTTCGAACAGATGTAACCACCACCCGGTGTTCCGATGTGCAAATGCCGGGATCTTCTTACGCTTGCCACTGGCTCCAGCGCAGGGTGGCGCAAGAGAATCAGAGGTGAGAGTGGAGTTATGAAGTTCGAATGACGATGCAATGGCGATCTCGGCTTCACAAACACGAAGATACAGACATCGGTCCAAGTTAGAAGACAACTTGGTACATATTACAAGTAGACAAGTTGTGTTGGTAATATTGGCATGCCGTGCATGCATGCATGCAAGCGTGACACGAATTTATGCCACTCATGTCATGCATATCATGACAATCATGGGTATCATGTCTTGGTTGGCATAATGTGTCACATCCGGCATGCATGTCATCACACTCATATCCGGAATACGCGCAGTTAAAGAAATTCAAGTTATGTCATTCAATTCATTGATGCCTTGTCATCCTATATATGAGATTGCTGTCATTAGCCGTCCGCCCAAGTTAGTAGACAACTTTGTCCTTAGGGTCGGCATAAGTTCTTGTCAAGCCGTGCATGCATGCATGCGTGACATGAATTTATGTTATTCTTGTCATACATGTCATTACATTCATGGGAATCATGCCATAGCTTGGAACAAATACACGTAGTATTGATTAGTGACATTCATGCCAGTCGTGTTGTTGATATGTATGTTATGACATGCTGCTGATGTCGTGTATGCATGCCGTGACACACATTATCTAAAATACATCCAGTTAAAGAAATGCTTGGCGTGTCATTCAATTCATTCATGCATTGTCATCTCGCATATACGGGTTCATGCATATGTCTCACGCAGACAAGTTTGAGCGGTAGATACTACATGGGTACTACATGGGTACTAAGCAGTGGTCGGCATGGAAGCCAGCCAACATAAAGCAAGGCATATCGTCGTCGTCAGATCACGCAGTGGCCGCTTATGGTGGCTACGTCGCGCTAACTCCAACGGTCGACATCGCCTTCTTCGAGTAGTACGCAGAAGAGCGGGCTTGGCGCCATCGGCGCCATCGGCAGAAGAGCGGGCTTGGCGCCATCAGAGAACCGCAGCAGAAGAAGGGCGGTAATGCTTGAGTCTCGACACACGGTCGACGTTGCTGCAAACGCAACAAAATATGTAGTGACACTGGCAAGCACAATCTCGTGTGTGACGTCAGTCACCCGTCGAAGGACGCGGTATGGGCACATGTAGCAAAGGTGATATTTAGAAACTGCCTCACGCCGGAGAAGGGACCAAAGTAGCGCGTGGGTGCCCGGAGCAAAACGTTCGTCGATGTGTCCCCTGTAGTAAAGGCGTTTCTTAATGTTCTTCGAAACAACAAGTCTACTGAGGGTTGTCTGCCGCACGTTCTCAGCCCAGGCAATGGCGTCGCCTGCATATCCATTAGTAAAAGTTACAGAGGAAGGAAAAAAACATGTCCAATGGTAAAATTGGTTCATGTTTGAACAAAAAGTGTGTGTCCAGCAGTGATGTGCCGAGAGGAATTATATGCGAACGTAATGTATGGCAGTGCAAGGTTCCAATCAGGGTGGTGAACTGGCACGTACTCTTAAAGCATGTCTGTAAGATGTTCCTTCAAGCGCTAGGTAAGCGCGTTGGACTGGAGAAGATATGATGTGGCGATCTTTTGCTGCATGGAGCAGCAGCGCAAGATATCATCAATGATTTTAGGCATGAAGTTGCGTCACCTGTCGGTTAGCAACTGACGTGGGGCACCGTGTCTTAATATTATATCACGGAGGAGAAAGTCCGCCACGTCTGTAGCGCAGCTCTAGCGAAGCTCGTGTCATTACGTAAGGCGTCACGTAATTTGTAGCAACCGCAACTCGCTTCCTGAAGCACATGCAGCAAGGTGTCCGCGAAGGTCCAAGCCAACATGTAAGAAGGGTTCAGGTAGAACGTCGATGGAGTGAAGCTACCAGGAGGAAACCTAGACGGTTTCTTTCGGCGTTGACAGAGCTCGCAGGCGCTGACATAATGCCGTACTCAGCAGGCTTAGCCTGGCCAATAGAAGCAACGGTGCACGCGGTCATGTATGCGAACAACACCAAGGTGGCCAGTGGTTTTGGTGTCGTGAAGCTCACGAAGAACGTAGGTGCGATGGTTTAACTAGTAGAATATCAGTACCGTCAGAGCGAGTGCAGGAAGGAAAGACAAGCAAGTTAATCAAACTTAGTCCAGTTTGTACCCTACACGTAGGGATGGCGATGGGAGAGTTCACGTCACGTCGATATAAGGTACCATCATTTATGGTGAACATGCGCACACAGGCGTCCCTAGTAGAGGATTCCAGGTGTTTGATGATTTTCCTTAAGCAGGCATCCCGAAGCTGCTTACCAAACTGGCTAACGCAAAAGACATGTTCGAGGGATTCAGTACCCGAAGAACGACAGTCGGTAACAGGATAACGGGACAAGCAACCTGCATCTTTATGCAGACTGCCTGCCCAGTACACGACTGTCTAGAATTACCGTTGAAGCCGCTGTGCCCATCGAGCGCATCTGCCGGTAGGTTCTTTGAATGAGGCGAGCCAGCAGAGTTCGCAGTTGTCAGTAGCTACTCTGAAGAGTCGGCCAAATGGATCAGGGCTAAATGTTGCAATAGCCCATACAAGAGCGTGGCACTCACATTCTTTAATCTAATAATTTCGCTTCGATCTGGACAGCAGCCTGCCAGCATAAGCGATGACGCCGTTCACTCCACGTTGTCGTTGGCCAAGGCAGCGTCTATCCTTAACCACTCGAGTGAGCAGTTTGGGCTTATGGGTCGAAGTGCGTGAAAACGGGAGGCATCGTGAGTTGTGTTCTGTTGCGAGCTCGAAGGAAGCAGCAGCTTGTGCAGGACCGCCGGTAAAGGCCAATCCACACGACGGACCAAGTCTGCGGGCCGATCGGTCACGTGATGAGACGTCACGGCCCGTCGCGGTCTGGTGCGGCGCAGAGCATATCCACACGGCGGACCGCCATAGCAGACGGCAGAGCAGACCAACCAGCTACATTCTCGGCCAGACTGTTATCATTGTTATCATTCCGGCTCGAGTCCCACAAAGCCGGGAACTGCTCAACGAGGGACACAAAATTAAAAAACCTCTTCGTCACTCCAAGAGGACGCGGTGTTTAAAAAATATATCTGCTACACGCACGTGTATAGGCGGAACGGCGGACATGAAACGACTGGCTTGACTGGCTTTTGCTGAGCCGAAAACTAGATTGGATTTGGCTGAAGACACTCTGTTGCCGGACAACATTTGTTGGCTACGCCAAAATCGCTGCGGTTTGCATGCGGTCCGCCGTCAAAACGGAAGCGGGAAAAGCCTCGGCGATTTGTTGGACCGCGAGGGCCGCGGTCTTGCGTGGGCCAACGGCGGTACGCACGAACTGGTGACGTCCTATCACGTGATGCGCGGACCGCGGTCCAAAAGAGCAATTCGGTCCGTCGTGTGGATCGGCCTTAAAAGGGGCATCTTGTTTAAGAAGACCTGTGAACGGTCTCGCAATCAATGCACTATTCTTCACAAAGCAGAGAAAATTGGAGCAGAGTCCGACAAAGCTGCGAACATGTTTGGCAGACTTGGGCACAGGGAGTCTTTCACGGCTCGAATTTTCACTGTGTTAGATTGCACGCGGGCAGCGTCAAGGATACTAACGCGGCGGCTGCCAATACGCCACTTCGATGAATTCAGCTGAAGTTTGGCACGGCGGAACACGTCAAGAACTACTGAGATCCACCGCAAGGGGGCCAACTCAGCGGACTTGTTCCACACGAGCTCCCGATTCAACGTGTACTTCCTGCGGACTGCAACCTGGAAGCGCCAGAACGTCTGCATCATTCGACGCAGCTCGAAAAGCGGCATTCAGAGAGACCATTCGCAGCGCTGTGAGTTCATTTTTCACAGATTCACACGCTTTGACATCGGCAAGGCGGCGGCCGCCAAGATAAGCCTACGGAGGATTGCCAAACTTTGCTCGCCGAGGCCACGCGCCTCGCGCCTCGGCCACGAGCCGCCTGCCCGTGCCCCAGCTTTGACACCGAGCTTTTCGCCTCGTGAACCACCTGCCCGCCGCGTACTGGCCCTTTGAAGGCGGGGTACGCTTCATTTCTTGCTCAAGATGGAGTATCAAGTGACAGGGGAGGATATCTCCCCGGAAGAGGTTACCCAAGATCAAGGCTGGCAGTCTGCGGGGGCCAGAAGGGTTAGCGCCAAAACGCGCACGGCTGACACTAATGCGCCATCACCCCAGCCGGGAGCGCGCCGTGGCAAATCGGGTGGTGCTGCGCTGAAATCCAAAGTGATACGAGCGGGACGAATGCCCTCACTTCCTCGAGACGATATCAAGATTGTGATCAGGCCGCGAGGTGGACTCAATATCTCCAAGATTGGCGTTGTCATGGTGGCTGACGCAATACTCGCCGCCGCTGGCATCAGTCAGGAAGATCTATGCCAAGATACTCTATGCCCGAATCTACAACAAAATATTATGGTTGCCAGTACTCCCAAGCGCGAGAATGCGAACCGCTACGTCCGGATGAGGCAGATGCTCATCTCGGGCAAGGTATATGAGCTCAGTGCCTACGAGACGGCCCCGCACTCCACGTGCAAGGGAGTGATCCGCAACATCCCTCTTCAAGACGGCCCTGACGTCATCGATGCCAAGATTGTCAACGCCAATAATCCACTTGCTTTAGCAGCGAAGAGAATAGCTCAAACCGGCACGGTCATCGTCGCGTTCGACGGGCATCGTGTACCGAACTTTGTCAGGTATGGACCGTTACTCATGCAGTGCTCACTCTACCGCAAGCAAATCGACGTGTGCTACAAGTGCGGCCGCCTCGGTCATCGCGCCGACGTGTGTCCCAATCCAGGTGACGCTATTTGCCGTGGCTTTGGTGCCCCTAGTCCCGACGAGCAGCATCAGTGTACCCCCAAGTGTAAACTCTGTGGTGGCCAGCATCTCACGGCTAATAAGGACTGTGCTCAAAGGTTCAAGATCCCATACATCATGCGTCGGCCTCGCTCCAGCTCCAGGCCGGGGCGCGACACGTCGAGGCGGACCAGGTCCCGCTGCCGCACGCCCACCGCATTTAGAAGCAAGTTCACGCTCTCCTGGGCCGACAAGGTTCGAGGGGGACGTGAGGGTCCAAGAGGTGACGACTCGCCTCGTGATTCGCACCACGCACATGAGCTCAAGGAGTTGCGACGAGTTAACGAGCAGTTGAGGAAAGAAAACACGCAGGTTAAACAAGAAATGCGCAGGCTAGCTGCGGAGATGGCGGAGATTAGGAAGCTTGCGCTTTCACCCTCCTCGCCGCAACCCGCTTTGGCCCCGGTCGCCATGGATACGTCCGAGACATCCCACGCGGCTCACCCGCCCAAGCGTCAAGCGATAGAGAACAGAGAGGAAGACGAGACTATAAAATTGCTCTCAGAACTCAAGAATGCCTTCGCCAGCATACAGGTTAGGTTAGCAAAGGTCCAGGATACTATAGCGCTTCCAAAAATGGGCTTAGGTGCACTCAGTGAAAGGATAAGCAAATTAGAGGACGTTGATGCCAGGAGAAAACCCAGCCCCGCTCCTTCGCAGGTCGCAGCACGACGTCATGTACTAGCACCACCGACAGAGGGCGCGATTCTCAGGGCCGTTCAATCCTCCTCTCAGCCTAGCCATGGATAGTGCGGACGAGAACTTTAGTATCTGGCAATGGAACTGAGGAGGGTTTCCCAACAAGAAGCCGCTTCTGCAGCAATATTTAAGGACTCTCACGGTTAAGCCCCAAATCATAGCTATTCAGGAAGTTGTAACTAGTACTCCTATCAAACTCGCAGGTTATCTGGTAGCATCCTCACATTCAGGATGTAGGGCAGTTTCTACCCTTGTCAACAAAAGGTACGATTGCCTCTCTCGCGACCTCGGCGCAGTTGGTGATGGCATCGAGTACGTCATGACTGAAATCCTCATGAACCCACCCAGAAAGGGCCTCAGAAGAAACAGCCTCTTTATCCTCAACGTATACTGCAGCTCCAGCTACCGCAGGGCGAGGGCGAACTCTCTCCTCAAGAGGGCCGTCAGCCTGGCCGGTGGTCACCCCCTCGTAGTCGTCGGGGATTTCAACGCCCCACATAGAGTGTGGGGGTACACCCATGACACGCCCAAGGGACGCGAACTATGGCAGACTGCGATGGAAGTGGACTTGACCCTTATCACCGATAAGGATTTCCCCACTAGGAGAGGCAACTCCGCATGCCGGGACACTACCCCAGACCTCTCTTTTGTCAAGAACGTAGGGGAGGTCAAGTGGGTAAACACGGCTCTAGACCTCGGAAGTGACCACTACGTCATCGCAGTCTCCCTCCCGATTGCCCGCTATAAGACGAGAAAATTCAAGTTGATCGACTGGGACGTTTTCCGCAAGATCAGAGCCGAGCGCGCACCGATGGCCGGGACAGATTCTGAAGGTTGGTGCAAAGGGATCAGGGATGACGCCGTGGCGGCAACCAAGGAGGTCGTCACTGAGCTCGACGTTGACAAGATGGATAGCAGGTTGGCGCACCTGCTGGAAGCCAAGCAAGCCCTCCTCACGAGATGGAAGGGGCAGAAGCATAACAGGAGGCTCCGCAAGAAGGTTTCGGAGGTTAACAGGGAGATCGAACATCACTGCAAGAACCTGTGTAAGCAACAATGGGATGAGCTCTGCGAATCCATCGAGGGTCAGCTCAGATCAGGCAAGAGCTGGGGTCTGCTCAAACACTTTCTCGATGAGGGCAGCACCAGATCCAGCCAGAAACGATCCCTCGCGCGAGCCATCCACCTCGCTACGGACTCTACCCCGGACGTGTTGATTGTCGACAGGCTCATAGACAAGTACCTGCCGGTCGCGGATAGCTCTGCCCCTACCCAGTTCTCGGACTACGCGGGGTGTGCGGTGCCGGAGTTGGACCAGGACTTTACCGCGGCCGAGATCCGAGATGTCCTCTTCTCACTCAACGTCAAATATGCCCCTGGCCCAGATGGCGTCACTAACAGGATGTTAAGGAATCTCGATGATGAGTCGATCGACTTCCTCACTGAAAGGATTAATGAAGTCTGGCGTAGTGGACAGGTCCCCACACAGTGGAAGGCGGCCTGCACGGTACTCATCCCCAAACCCGGTGAAGCACCAGGAATAGAGAATCTAAGACCAATTTCCCTGACGTCGTGTGTCGGTAAGGTTGCAGAGCATGCCCTGCTCAACCGGCTCAAGGTGCACATCGAGGCCAATGACATGTATACCCACAATATGATTGGTTTCAGAGCAGGCCTGTCGACACAGGACGCCATGAAGCTGATAAAGCACCAGATCATCGACCGGAGCACAGGTGATACCAGAGCCATTCTTGGATTAGACCTGCAGAAGGCGTTCGACAATATCTCACACGAGTTCATTCTCCAGTCTATTGCCGGCCTCGGGCTCGGGAAGAGGACCTACGACTTCGTCCGATCCTTCCTTAGCCAGAGAACTGCCAAGCTCAAGATCGAAGGATACCTTTCGCAAGAGATCACCCTCGGTTCAAGCGGCACGCCTCAGGGCTCAGTCATCTCGCCAACATTATTTAACATCGCAATGATCGGGCTTTCTAAGGAGCTCACGAAGATTCAAGGAATCAACCATACCATCTACGCAGATGACATCACCATCTGGTGCGTCGGCGGCAGCGACGGCCAAGTTGAAGCCGCCATGCAGAGCGCCATCGATACGACCGAGCGCTTCCTCCGCCCCACAGGGCTCAGATGTTCTCCATCGAAATCTGAGCTACTTTTCTACAAGAAAAGACCCAGAGGCGGCGGCCATCGTGATTGGAAACCGGCGTCCGAAAGCGAAATACGGCTTTTCACTGGTGACGGGTCTCCGGTGCCCAGAGTCGGCTCGCTCCGAATATTGGGGATGTATATCGAGTCTAACGGTGCCAACGGAACCGCACTCAGAAAGATCACCGCCAAGACGGAGAGTGCTCTCGGCCTCATTCGGAGGATCGCCAACAGGCACCGCGGAATCAAGGAACACAACCTCATCCGCATGATACATGCTTTTGTTCTCTGCCACCTTTCATACTCGGCGGCGATGCCTAATTGGCATGTTGCAGAGAGGAACAAGCTCAATTCACTCACCAGAAAGGTCTTTAAGCTCGCCCTCGGCTTACCTGCAAGCACCCAAACCGAAAACCTGTTGAAGCTCGGAGTCCACAACACGCTCGTAGAAATTATCGAGGCACAAGAGCACTCACAGCTGCTCAGGCTATCCGGCACCCCGACGGGCCGCAAGTTACTCGGCGAAATGGGCCTCAATCCTGTCGACCAGTGCCCCGACGCCGTGCGGATTCCCAGCGACATCAGGTCTCACCTGCACATCGCGCCCCTTCCCCGCAATATGCACCCCGCAAACAACGTCGGCAGACGTCGGGCCAGGGGTACAGCTCTACTCGAGCATGTCCGCAATAACCACATTGAAGCAAGCTTCGTGGATGCCGCGGCATATGTCCAACAAGAGGCATTCGCCGTCTCCATCGTAGACTCCAATTCAAGGCTCACTTGCTGCGCTACGGTACGCAATTCGAGGCCCGTGGTAGCTAAACAGGTTGCAATCGCGCTGGCTGTGCTCGATGGTCGCAGAGAAGCAATATATAGTGATTCAAAGGCAGCCATTAAGGCCTACCAAACCGGTATGGTCTCCCCCCAGGCCCTCCGCATTCTCCAAAGGGCCAAAAGTTTCTCTCCGCATTCTTTCATTTGGTTTCCCGCTCACTTGGGGTCGATTGAGGGTTCTCCCTCTAACCCTAACGAGGGCGCACACGAGGCCGCGCGAGGGCTCACTGACCGCGAGGACTCACTGACCGCGCCGCCTCAGCAGTACCCCAGCCCTGCGGGGAACCCTTGCTTACGTTTAATGAAATCACCACACACTACTATCTGTCAAGACGGGTATTCCCCCTCCCGCACCCCGCCTTATGCAGGGCGCGGGCGGTTACCCTTCGACTTCTACAAGCCCGTTCGTACCCTAACCTCGCGGTTCTTCATGCCATATACCCTGAACGATATCCCAGTGCGGACTGCCCTGCCTGTGGACTGAGGGCAACATTGGACCATGTGTTGTGGGAGTGTGAAGCCATCGGCTCCTCCTTCAGCGAGGATAGGTGGGCTGCGCTCTTGGGCAGCCCCGAACTCAACGACCAAACCCTGGCCGTCCAGAGTGCCCGCGATCGGGCCGTCAAGCTCTGCTTGGCGGTCCCTACGTTGGACTAGCCGGGTGGCGCAGGGTCTTCCCTGCGTCTTCTCTGGACCGAAATAAAGTTATTTCACTCACTCAGATCGGCTCGTGGTGTGTATCGAACGCAGGCGAAAAGAGATTACCGTACCCTAAATAAACACAGGCATGTATGCCACTACAGCATATATGCAGCCTAGATAAACTTTCAGCTACCCGCCGTGGTTTTTTACTGGCTATGGTGTTAGACTGCTAATCACCAAGTCCCGGGATCAAATCCTGGCCACCACAGCCGCATGCCGATTGAGGCTAAGTGCGAAAACTCCCGTGTACTTAGATTTAGGTGAAAGAACTCCAGGTGGTCCACATTTGCGGAGTCTCCCACTATTGCGTGCCTCATAATGAGACCGCGGTTTTGGGATGTATAATCCCATACTTTAATTTTTAGAAACTTTCAGATATGTTCTTCAGAAACTCAAAGGCAAACTTGCTTAAAAGGTCGGTCCTTATGACTAACTTCTATGCTACGCACGCAAAAAAGACATTTTTTACACACCAATGCTATCTGCCAAAAGCTGCACCTCTGTGTACATAGACAAAGTAGCCATATTCTCATGTTTGATAGAATAAATGGTGCTCTTGCTTGCATAAAAACAAAGTTGAAGAAGCGAAATGAAGTGATGGGCTGCCACGTTTACGCGGCGTCCCGGATGTGCGTGACCTTTTGCGGTATTCGAAAAGCGCTTCATGATTGCTTTTAATTGTCTGTGACGGCTCAGTGACCTATATAATATTAGTTAAAATTTTTGAGTAATTTTTAGTTAAGCCGCTTTCATACAGTTTCATCTTTCATGCAAAATCGTATCACAGGTGTGCGTTTTTAACACCCCACCGCATTCTATTTAAATATTGAGAAGGTTAGAAAACAGCGTGCAGCATATTGTTACAAGGTGTCTCAGGTCGATGTGTATGTTCAGTGTGAATAAGTTTTATGTGCATTCTCGAGAAAAAACGTCAAGCGCCGGAACGACGAGACGCGAACGAAGGGGTACATAAAGAAGCACTCAACTCAAATAATTTTTAGTGCACGCGTAAAAAAAATATGTATACCTATGCAGATACACCGCGCATGTCAAGAAATAAACACAAACAAACATCAAACGCACCTATGCAACAATGATCAATGATACTGAGTTGTTTGTCATGGATAAACAATGTAGGCTGGGTAACTCATAGCGCGGCATTTTCGATGATGTTACATGACACGCGGGATGTATGCGCATTTATATATTTTCATTGAAAAAAGTCAAAGCCAGTTGTGAGTTGAGCGCTTCCTTCCTCTTTTGTGTTATGTCATCCCTGCGCTGGAGTTTTTTCTAGACTGCTACGCGAACTACTCAACCATCCATTCTATTTAGTTGCCTTTAATTGCGCGTAGTTGTAGCGACATAATAATATCCGACTCTATACCTAAGTGCCGATATCTTTGTATCTGCAAGTGCGTATTTCCCATTGAAACCGAGCGTTACAATGCCCTGGACTGGGGGCTGGGTACGGCCCGGTCCGTTCTCACGACCACAGCGCTAAATGATTTCAACTTGCATTTCTGGACCAAATAAAGGCGGACGGATACGATATGAAGTGGGCAGAGGCTCTATCCTTTCTATATCGCTTTATTCCCACCTTATTCAGTCGAAGAAGTACGACCGGATCCGCCAACGGGTCCAGCAGTCAGGGATTCTGAAAATGATTTAAAGTTTTCACGTTCGTGCCGCAAGGTTCGAGTTCTTTTATTATTGCAGCGGCGTAATAGTGGCGACTCCAATGCCTCCAGCTCACAATCCGGTCTCTTTCTTCGATGCAGGTAAAGCTGGCGACGCGACGAAAGTTACGGGTGAGTGGAACATATCTATATATGCACGAAGTCAATGAATTGGTTGTAACTAATAGTAGATAAATAAAGCACATTAAGACCACTCTGTTTTAAACGCTACTGAGTGCGCCGGAATAGTCGGTACGCGAAAGGAGGCAACCGGGCCGTTTACTTAAAACTGGCCTGTTCGCCGGATTCGGCATATATTCAACGAACGAACGAACGAACGAACGAACGAACGAACGAACGAACGAACGAACGAACGAACGAACGAACGAACGAACGAACGAACGAACGAGCGAATAAATAAATCAGTCAACGAATTTATTCTGCCGAATGAACGAACGAACGAACGAGCGAGCGAGCGAACAAGCGAACGAACGAACGAACGAACGAACGAACGAACGAACGAAGGAACGAACGAACGAACGAGAGAGCGAGCGAACGAGCGAGCGAGCGAGCGAATAAATAAATCAGTCAACGAATTTATTCTGACGAACGAACGAACGAACGAGCGAGCGAGCGAGCGAGCGAGTGAACGAACAAACGAACGAACGAACGAACGAACGAACGAACGAACGAACGAGCGCGCGAGCGAGCGAACGAACGAGCGAACGAACGAACGAACGAACGAGCGAGCGAATAAATAAATCAGTCAACGAATTTATTCTGACGAACGAACGAACGAATGAACGAACGAACGAGCGAGCGAGCGAGCGAGCGAGCGAACGAACGAACGAAAGAGCGAACGAACGAACCACCGAATCAACGAACGAACGAACGAACGAACGAACGAACGAACGAACGAACGAACGAACGAACGAACGAACGAGCGAACGAGCGAGCGAACGAGCGAGCGAACGAGCGAGCGAACGAACGAGCGAACGAACGAACGAACGAACGAACGAACGAACGAACGAACGAACGAACGAACGAGTGAATAAATAAATCAGTCAACGAATTTATACTGACGAACGAACGAACGAACGAACGAACGAGCGAGCGAGCGAACGAACGAACGATCGAACGAGCGAACGAACGAACGAACGAACGAACGAACGAACGAACGAACGAACGAACGAACGAACGAACGAACGAACGAACGAACGAACGAACGAACGAACGGACGAACGAGCGAGCGAATAAATAAATCAGTCAACGAATTTATTCTGACGAATGAACAAACGAGCGAGCGAACGAGCGAGCGAACGAACGAACGAACGAACGAACGAACGAACGAACCAACGAGCGAATAAATAAATCAGTCAACGAATTTATTCTGACAAACCATTAGTCCAGCTATAATCAGCCTGCGTAAGCAAGAGTGCTTGTGTGCGTGCCATGCAGTGCAGAACTAATTCTGCACATAGACATACTATCCGAAAAGGCTCAAGAATATGTCGCAGACAAAGTTTCGCGTATTCTTTAGTCACTATACATGGAGAAACAAGTTAAAGAAGACCTGTCCGGAAAGTAATAATAACTGTAACAATGACATAATACCTACCATTCTGTTTGATGCCAAAGGCTTCCGTGACTGGCCAAAGATTCCGCGATTAAGGAGTCATCTTCACCATCAACATCGGAATACAACAAAAATTGCCATGGCAAAACAAGGGGTCCCGCTTTCCCTGAGCTAATTGTCTTCCCTCAGTGCTAAATTTCTTGACTCCTGTTTGCACATTCGTAAGTGGCATTAGTTTTAGCAGTTTTTCTACACTCATTTACCGCCGATATAGCATGGCAATATTGTAGTCCAAAATTATTCTGCAGCAATCGCTATGGTGCGATAACGTTCATAAACCCTTAAGCTTTATGAATCTTCTCTCGTGCGCTTGGAAACGCTTCACGCTTTTAAGTTGTGAATTTGGAGCGAGCATCACCCAATTAATTACCACAGATCACTTGCGATTTCAGTAACGTTCGCCGACAGTGCGTCATTTTTTCATAGCCTACTGCCATCGTAGAAAGCCTTGCGGCTTCATGCTACCTTCTATAGATGAATGGGAATATTTTGTTTTGTAGAATGTTGTAACAATGGGGAAAAAAAGCCTTCCTTTCTTATGCACAAGAAAACGGGTTCATCCGCAGTTTATGTACAGATTCTCAATTATTCCGAAATTTCTAAACTTCGGGGCACCACGTAAATGCCGAACCCTCTAAAACAGGCTGTCTTCTTGTGGCCTCAGATTATGACTCGTATACAGGGAAAGAGCGGTATGTGTTCATTTAGGCTATGTTCTTTCAGAGGCTACCGGGCCCAAGACAAAACCGGGTAAGTAACAAGATCACTCTTGCCTCTCCTAACGAAATATATGTTTCGATCTGACAGCTATGTTTCATGGCAAGCTTCTTTCAACTACTATCGCGTATGTAAAGGCAAAATGAATGTTCCGCTGTTCTGGAGGCTCTAGCACCTACGGACGCAGCTAAAATTTATTGTGAATACAATAAAGAACTGTGATTGATTTTTTTTTATGACCGCTTCGTCTACGCGCAGCTACTAAACGATATAGAAACGTGACGGCAGCGAATAACTCCAGGCAACCGCACCGTTGAGCCGAGAGGAAGTCCTTGTTCGGTGGTGCCATATAGGGGCGAGAAATAATTGCCATTGCAATAAAAAAACTTGTATGTTCAATTACGTTCAAATAAGTAACTGCAGCATAAGATTTATCACTCAAACGTTTGTGCTGCACCATTATTACAGCGACAGGTAATATTATTTTAATTTCACATTTATCCAAAACACAACTCGGTTCCGCTGTAGGCTGTAAAGCCCGCACTGAGAGCGTAACCATAACGTAACGGTAAGGCGCTGCCGGGCGACTCTATTAAGCACTGGCAGGAGTGGAACGGACATCTTTTTATTTTGTTTAATGGTGGATCGCACTTATCCGTGCAATTAGGCCTGAAACATTTCGCCTAAACAAAACTTTTATAGACCAGCATGTAATATAGAAAAGTGCATTTTAAGGCTAAGAAACATATCATTAATGACAGGCTCTCGGAATGCAGCAAAGAAAACTGCGGTAACATAAACGATCATGCTTAAATGAAAGAATCGACAAGTTGGCGTTAGTGGAGTTTACAGTGTAGACATGTAAGCGTGTGGCAAAAAGGTGCGGCCAATCTGTTAAACAATATGGAAGCAGTACTTATTAACAGAACTCAAGAAAACAATGATTATATATGTCTTCGAAGGAGAGAGGAAGGAAAAAGAAACAGCAAGCTTTTGTGACCTTGAAAAATTGCAGCCTCAATTCCAGTGAAGCTCTGTTTCTCTAGCTGTTGGAATTGTGGAGAAAGCGAGCATTCAGTAATTATTTGTGAAGCTACTACCGAAGCTGGAAATATCGGGCGTTCGCGACATATAATAACGAGTCATATGGCTTACATGTTAAACGAATGTCAACTTGGTATAGTGTATGGTTCAAAGGACCGGCGTAGTTGGAGAGACCGGGATAGTTGGAGAAGTATGGGAGAGGCCTTTGCCCTGCAGTGGGCTTAACCAGGCTGATGATGATGATGGTTCAAAGCATTGTGAATAACGGCCCATAACGTTCTAGAGCACTTCTGAGCGCCCTATATTTAGCAATTTTAAGTGCACTACCAGCTTCCACAGACATTGCGATAAGTTGGCAAAAAAGTCTATTGAATCAGGTCAAATTAGTCTCTCTGGCGCGTCGTGGCACAGTACAGCAAATAGTTACCGTATCTGAAGTCACTGACCGTGGTCGCGTGACATGATCACACATCAACTCCGCGTATATACATGCACTTTTTCGTGAATAAACAAATGTTGAAAGTCAGCGCTGCGTGCGTCGTCTTCTATCCCTGTACCCGGTTGCGCTGCTATTTATTATACCAACGCACTTTCTACACGCGCTACACACAGACAAAATTGATTTTTTCTACATATCAACCGTATGAAGTCGGTAGTATGATGGAAGCGCGTCTGGTCGGGATGATGCATACCTTAACGGTAGAGGTCCGTGCTCCGACGAAAATAGTTTAAAATATGTTGTTACGCGAAGGACGAGTCAGTAAGACGAGAAACTATTTACACGTTATATTTACAAGAGCGGTTGCAGCGCTGACCTGTTAGATTCACAGCGCGAGCCCATGTGGTTCTTCCTCTTCTCTTCTCGAGTGATGGCGCCCACGCGCCTCGTTCAAACAATGCAGAAGCGACGTCCCGGAGCGTCTAAATGTCATCACTGGGAGGGTGACACTGCTTCAGTCGTGCAACGTGCACGATATCACTGGACTGGGACGCAGATGGGGCGCCAGGGGCGATCTCGTATGTGACGGGACTCACGGCCCGAAGCACTCGGTATGAGCCTGTGTAACGACACAGCAGTTTTTCTGACAGGCCGCCTGATGCGACGGAGACCATAGAAGCACCAAATTAACATGCGGGAAGTGCACGTTTCTGTGTCGCCGGTCGTACAAACGCCTTTGACTCTCGTGGGATTTCATAAAGCGATCACGGGCAATTTCCCTTGCCTGGGCGTCAAGTGCATATCCACTGGCCGGTGCCGCGTGAACAGGGAGAGTTGTGTCGAGGGACAGTGCTGGTTCGCGTCCAAACAGAAGGGAAAATGGGGAATAATAGGCTATGTCGTGGCGCGAGGAATTATAAGCAAATGTGACAAACGGTGGAGCGAGGTCCCAGTCAGTGTGGTCTGAAGAGACATATTTCTCGAGCATGTCTGTGACAGTGCAATTGAGACGCTCCTTGAGGCCATTTGTTTGTGGAAGGTATGACATGGATAGCTTGTGCCTCGTGGCACAGGACTGCAGGATGTCCGCGATAACTTTTAATAGGAATTTACGGCCACGGTCAGTGAGAAGTCGTAGCGCTCCATGTAATAAAATCACGTCGTGTAGAAGAAATTCGGCGACATCTGTGGCGCAGCTTGTAGAAAACGCTCGGGTGATGGCGTAGCTCATGGCGTAATCCGTGGCCACAGCGATCCACCTGTTTCCAGAGGTAGAAAGAGGAAAAGCGCCAAATAAGTTCCAAACCAATCAGAAAGAATGGTTCCGGGAGATTGTCGAGTGGTTGATGGTACCCAGCAGGGAGCGTCGATGGTGTCTTGCGTCGCTGACATTTCTCACACGCAGCTACCTATCTTCGAACAGAGCCAGCAAGCCCTGGCCAAAAGAACCGTCGGTGGATCCGGTCGTAGGTACGTGACACACCCAGATGACCGGCAGTGGGGAGATCGTAAAGTTTGTGGAGAACAGACGAGCGAAGCTGTTTAGGGATCACAAGGAGTAATGCAGGGCCCTCGGGGTGAACGCTGTGGCGGTAGAGTACGCCATCTTGAAGTGTGAATAAGCGAAGGGAACTGTTGGCAAATAACGATTCCAGGCGGTCAAAGATGATACGCAAGGACGGGTCAGGGCGCTACTCGTCGGCGAAATGGAGAAGTGGAAAAACAGAGAGAACAGAGACGTCGGTATCAGTATCAGACGTAGAGGTCGCGTCTTCGAGTGGCTAGCGAGAGAGGCACTCCGCGTCCTGCTGTTGACGTCCCGACTTGTAAGTCACTGTGTAGGGATATTCTTGGAGTCGGAGGGCCCAACGACCGAGGCGGCCAGTAGGATCCTTGAGCGACAAAAGCCAACAGAGCGTACGATGGTCTGTGATTACTGAGAAGGTCTTGCCGCATAAATATGGGCGCAACTTTGAAACAGTCCAGACGAGAGCATGACATTCGAGCTCGGTAATCGAATAGTTGCGCTCTGTAGTTGTCAGGGGCCGGCTAGCGTAGGCTATAATGCGGTCGTGTCCGTTTTGCCGTTGTGATAAAACAGCACGGATACCATAACCACAGGCATCGGTTCGGACCTCTGTAAGTGCGGATGGGTCAAACTGGGCCAAGACCGGCGGATTGGTAAGAATCGTGATATGGCGTGAAAATGCGGCAGCCTGAGGGAACCCCACGGAAAGGGACGTCTTTCTTCAGAAGTTCAGTGAGTGGTCGAGCAAATTGCTGCGGAATCTTTCATGAACCGTCGGAAATATAAACAAAGCCACACAAAACTCCGGACGTCTTTGACAGACTGAGGTACAGGAAAAACCATTACTGCTCGAACCTTCTCCGGGTCGGGTTGTACTCTGGAAGCATCGTTGAGATGGTCTAGCACTGTAATCTATCGGCACCCGATGTGGCATTTGGATGAGTTTAATTGGATCCCAGCCTTGAGGAAGATCTCAAGGATAGCTGCGACGCGCTCATGGTGCGTCTCAAATGTAGGATAAAACAAAAGGACGTCGTTGAGGCAACGAAGGCAAGTTGACCATTTCAAACCTTCAAGCAGAGAGCCGATGATCCGTTCGAACGTGTCGGGGGCATTGCATAAACCGAAGGGCATAACCTTGAATTGGTAGAGGCCATCTGGAATGACGAAAGCGGTCTTTTCTTGGTCTTGCTCATTGACGCAAATCTGCCAATAACCAGATCGAAGGTCGATGGACGAAAAGTATTCGGCACCGTGAAGACAATCAAGAGCGTCGTCGATTCGGGGTAAAGGGTAAACTTCCTTTTTAGTAATTCGGTTTAGGTGGTGGTAATCAGCGCAGAAACCCCACGTGCCAAATATCTTTTTGGCGAGCACGACCGGCGACGCCCAAGGACTCGACGTGGGCTCAACAATCCCTCTGGCCAGCATCTTGTTTACTTCCTACTTCCTCTGCGGTCAAGAGGAAAAGCATTACCAGTGTTTATCCGATGCTTAACAAGGGACGTGTGACCAAGTGGTCGATTTTCAGTGTCAAATATGTGGTGGTAGGAAAGCAAAGGGCGATATAGGGCGGCTGCTTGGTCAGGTGCGAGGTCCGGAGCGACCATGGGACGTAATGGGTCGTCGACGTTCAAAGCATCCTGCAGGTAATCAGGAGGATCTGGAGACGCGTCACCTGCAATAGCAGTGACGTGGTCGTCTGTCACTGACCGAAGCGTGGCCAACGCTATGCTTTCAGGTAGCATTTGCTTCATCAAGCCAAAATTGAAAACGGGGAGACACATCTGATTAGCGCAAGGGTTACGACGGAGTGTGGCAAAGATATGTCGCGCGCTAGGAGGACATCACGAATAGGTGCGACGACATAGTCGCCATCAGGCACTGTTGCCGTTGAGGCCAGTGCGACGAAGGTTAGGGCGTTTGCAGGTAAGCGAACAAACGTTGTAGTGCATAGGGTGTTTGGTTGTTCGGGGCGAACGTCTGAAAAAGAGGAAGCTCGAGGCACAGCGTACCGGTGGAAGAGCGGACGAAGGCAGAATGTGTCGTCCGAAAGTCGAGCTTGAAGATGAGGTTATGAGTGCAACTGGTCAGCACGGTGAACAGGACTGGAACTTGGCGGCCGGCAATTCCTATGCGAGCAGTGCACATAGCCCTGAAGGCTACAATGGCGCCACTGGCGACGCGTACAAGTCGAGGGATGGCAGGCGTAAGAACTTTTTTTGAGGCCACGACATAGGTTAGCACTCATTGTGGACACTTGAACTCCAGTAACAATTAATTCCGTCAACGGAACACCATGTACGTCTACTTCAATTAGGTTCGTGCTGGTGAGGAGCGTCAACGGAGGATTTGGACAGGACGCACGTGATGCAGCACTAGCTCCAAGAGCTATGCATGGCTTTGTTTTCCGTCCGTCGGTTTGGCGAAGAAAAGTGGCGAGATTGGTGTGATGGGGAACAACGACGTTGAGGCGACGGCAAACGCGCGGATGAGCGGCTGTGAGGGTCATCAGAAGTAAGGGTACAGACCGTGAGGTGAATGATGGTGAGCGTCGGCGTATGGGCGAGGAGAAGGGAATGAGCTCACATTTGTCGGCGGCATCCAGGTGGTGCGGCAGCGGCGCGATACATAACCAACGCGGTGGCAGCGGAAGCAGATCGGTTTGTCGTCTGGGGTTTGCCATTAAGCAGGATTGCGTAGTCTGGGTGCGAAATACTGGTCATTACAAGTTGTGCTAATGGGAATGGGTGCCGAATCAGGTCGGGAGACAGAGCAGGCGGTAGGGTTGCCAAGGCTTGCAATTTCTTGTGGCACAACTGCTTGAAAAACGGAAATAATGGTGCCCGCTTGGTCAAAGGTACCGTCAGGGGGTCGTAGATGAAGGGGGACCGCACTCGTCGCTTCAATCTCACGGCGAACAATCCGTGTGACGTTCTCTTGAAATGGTCGTGTGGCTGTAAGAGCGGTGCAAGAGGACGTCGCAGGGGTGTTTGGGAGCCGGGAAAACTGTGAGACCGCGCGGCGGCTTTTGGCTACCTCGAAGCGGCGACATTCTTTGACGATGGCATCGACGGTAGAAACGTCGTTATAGACGAGCAAATTGAAGGCATCGTCCTCAGTGCCTTTTAGGATATGGCCCACCTTGTCAACCTCGGTCATATGCTCGTCGAATTTCCGGCAAAGCGCGAGCACTTCCTGTATGTGGGAGACATACGATTCGGTCGACGAACAGACACGGCTGGCAATCTCTTTTCGCGCAGCCTCTTGGCGACCTGATGGTTTGCCAAATAGGTGGCGAAGTCGCTCTTTGAAAATGTCCCAGCTGGAGGGCTCGATTTCATGGGTTCGAAACCAGACACGCGGTGTCTCGTCCACATAAAAGATCACATTGGCAAGAATTATGGTAAGGTCCTAATGGTGGCTTGATGAGCCACCACTTGATACAAGATGAGCCAGTGGTCGACGTTAACGTCATTTTGGGCGGCGAATTTTGGGTGGCGAAATATCAAATTATTCCACGCGCCATTGCACATGTAGATGGAGCATATCACACACACGTATTCATATTGCTAGCGGTGCAGTCAAAAGCGTAGATCCCTAATCAACTGCTACGATTGCTGCTGCTCACAAATTTCCGGTGGCAACTGTTTGTTAAATACCCTAGTGCGCTTCTGCAGCCATTGAGCGTGTCCAGCTTCATCATACGATTCAACCGAAACGCATTAGATAATGCTTTTCCATCCTACGATATCGTCGACAGTGGTATCTTTTTTATCGTAAACAGTTTTTAATACCCAGCGAATGTTAATCAGGGAGGAACATGTAGTTAGTCGAGATGTGCCAGCGCATATGGTGTCCCTTGAGGAAATAACTTTTAAAAGAGACTACTTCTTGCGACACTAAATAGGGACAGCAAATCAGAATGGAATGGTAGTTTGTACTCCTCGTACAATGAAGGCACACGAGTCGTTCACCTGTTTTCTCGTCGCTTGTGTTAGCGCTGAATTTTGCTTTAACCATATTAGCTCCTCTAGAAGAAAACAAGTACTCTTTGGCGTGACCAGAGGCTTGTTAACTTCTTGTAGACGAAGTGAAAATAATATAAATAACAACAGCCCTAACAAACAAGATGACTACATTACAGGTTTCCGTCAGCTATGATTCTGCGTCATTTGTACTTGTGATCGTTTCCTTCGTTTTAAAATTATTGCTTAAATGTAAGTATAATAAAATACGTAAAACAAGGTGAAATAAGTTAGAAATTGTAATAAGATGTAAGGTAGCGCAATATCATCAGCGTTTACGCTTTTATTTGTTTCAGAACCAAGAACAAGAGCTCCACGTAAGTCGTAGCAAGTGCTTTTTCAGAAAGTCTCAGTCAACACGAGATGTGTAGGTTGATAAAAGCACCGTCATTTATTTGCGCGTCTCGAAGCAATTATGCGGCAAGCATATATTTGTCGAATTTCTTCAATTCGTGCGATTCAGTGAAATGTTCGAGATTTATAAATATGAAACGAGCTTAGAAGTATAATGCACAAGATAGTCTATCTGCAATAACCCGTGCTTATTCATGGCGGGCTTGAATAAATAGCTCACGAAAAGGCACTTTTGCAAAACCTAAGATGAAGCCGCCTTCAAACTTATCAACACGATCTTCGAGATCCATTAGGTCAAATATAATAATTAGTAAAATAACACTGATATGTGTTGACTTTATACATCAAAGCAGACAATTTTCGCAAGTCATTCTCCCAGCAACCATAAATCACGTCAGCCGCGACAAGTGGTGCCATACTAGGACCAAACCTTTCGACATACTAACTTATGATAGCTTGAGGATGGCCCCGGTGACTCGCTGTATTTGCCTTTTCGAGGTAGTAATTGCAAAGCCAGCTTCTTATTGCAACTCGAACGCACGTTGTTCCAGCTTCGGGGTGCATCAACTG
Organism: Dermacentor andersoni; assembly: GCF_023375885.2. NCBI lineage: Eukaryota > Metazoa > Arthropoda > Arachnida > Ixodida > Ixodidae > Dermacentor > Dermacentor andersoni. Next base: position 97,859,383 of record NC_092821.1, read on the forward strand.
ACATTTCTGACCTTGTGTAGCACCGTAAACAACCAATTCGAGTTTTTTACTCACTAAATACCATTACGTTATTTTCTGCAGTACCGCCAACGACACAGGAAGCACAGGGTAAGTCGCGACGTTCTATTATTATCAATATCTTATTTCGTCAGTAAATATTGCCTGGTAGTTGTGGCCCTGCTACAAGCATTCTTTCGATTTTGCAACTGCGCTAACCTAAACGCTGGATCAGTCAATATGAGTTGTTTAGTGGACCGTGCGTTCAATAAAAAGTGTTTTGTTTTAAAATCAACAGTCAAAGAGCGAATCCGACAGTGGGTATTACAACTTCAGTCACACTTGCATGCAGTACCGTACGGTTCTTTTTCTTGTCAGTTCTACTCACCGGTAGCAACGATGAAAACAATGGTACTTAAGCTTCGGGTGAGCTGCACACTCCGCCTACTCAATGTGTCTGCAAATGTAATTCTGAAATTTCACGTGTCATGCCTACTATTTGATTACCAAGCAAGCTGTAGTGGTGTGTGTGTGTGTGTGGGGGGGGGGGGGGGGTCTCCCGAATTATTTGGACCACGTGTAGCCCCCATAAAAATGCGGCCGCCACTGCCGGGATTTGATGCAGCGTTCTCGGACGTATCATCCCAACAACGTAGCAGCTACTCGATGTGCCAAATATTGCCACACACGATCGCTTTGCCTAAAGCACCACATTGCTTTACGGCATACTCGACGGGCTGCGACCATTAGGAACGGCAAAGGAAAAAAAATTTCTGCCTTCTTCCAATGCTTGAAGATTTAAATTATTTTTTGTTCTTGTGCTTGGAGCCCGTGAATTAACTGTATTGAAAAATGTGCAACCTGTATCGCTGTACAAGAAGGCCATACTTACTGGCTGAGTAATTACGAATGCGGATTGTGTTACCCCATTACGCCTTGACTCCAGTTCGGAGGAGTCTCCAGTATCTCGTTGATGTGAAATTTTGCCGTTTTTTCCTGTAGCGCCAACAGCACAAGGATGTAGAGGAGAGAACATAAACACACAGGCGCCTGTGTGTGTCGGTTTTCTCCTCTGCGTTCTTGCGGTTGTGAGCTCCAATGTATCGTAATAAAGTTAGGCAACACTGGAGCCATTGTTGGCAGTCTATCGTAATGTATTACTAAATTTATGTTTATTTATTTATTGTACCTCAAATGCCCCAGTGAAGTGGTGTTACATGAGGAGTTGGGATTCGTACAGGGTTTGTTCGATGTGCGCTTTGAACGCAGTGGGGCTGGAGTGGTGCAGGACGTGGGGAGGAAGGTCATTCCAGTTCTTGGCTATTTGAACGAAAAATTTGCGAAGATCGGCAGTTGTGCGGGCTTGCGCAGGATAAACGGTGTTTTGGTGGTTACTACGGGAAGATGTGCGATGTGTGGGCGAAGGGAGTGAGGCGGAAATGATTCTTGCTTATGCGACGCACGAGAGAATTGAAACAATTTGTATAGGTAGGACAACACAATGCTATCGGTCAATTTCAATGTTTAAATTTTAAAATTTACACGACTTAAATTGGAGAACATACGAGTGGATCCATAGCAGGTCGTTGGTTCTGCATTGTTACGTCGCCAGGTGATGTCTCAGACTCGGCTACATATGGAAGTGTGACGGAGGCTTCGTGTTGAAGAAATCAAAAGCTCAGAAACTCGGAAATCCAAAACAAACAGGCTTTCTGGCAGTTGAACAAAACTTACTGACAGCGTTCAATAGGAAATGCCGAAAAAGTCAAGTTATTTGTAACGAGCGCCTGGATGAGTCTCGGTTCCATGGCCTAGAGCCCTTCGCGTCGTCTGGGCCTCCGCCGTAGTAGCAAATCTTTCTGCCCTTTGTGGCGCTTCTTCCCTGACAAGGAAAGTTCTTTACGGGGAAATTAACAGCACCCAGCATGGCGTAGGGCCTGCCCTCCGATTATCTTCCCATCATACTTTTTTTCATTCTCTACTTGCACGTGACAAACAGCATGTTGTCTACTGCAGTCACAATGGGGTCTTAAACGTGTAACTGGTAATAGCGCAAAGAAGAGCAAAACGTGTCCCAAGACATATTGCCCAGAAGATAAGCTTAATTGTGATGAATAAGACTTAAGAGAGTTAGAGAGAAGAAATATTTTACGTAATAATTGCTTTGTAAGCATTATTCAATAAGCTAAAGTGCCAAACTTATTATAATGCTTTAATTGTGAATACATGTACACGCATTTCCTGCGACATTGCGAGTCTCCATATTTAGGCAGCAAAATCAACGTTTTCTACCGCTATGCTTGAAGCATCCTTCTCAGATGAAAAACAAATGCGAGGCTTATTTCGTAGAAAGCACGAAGGTATGCCAATGTTTTTGGCCAACAAACTATATAGTAACTTCCGCATAACAGTCGCTGCAGATATAGAAGTCTGTGGGGGAGTAGACCAGTTTATTTTGGCTTGCTGTCGCGGCTCTTTCGGCGCAACGTCTGTGACAGACGTATCACCAATGAAAAAGGAACCTAATACGCCAAAATAAATATTCTAAGAAATCTGCCCTAGTGCGGGCAGCAACCAGTAAATAATCGTTTTCGCAGCGAAGCTTTTGATATTAAATTATAACTACGTTTACGAAAGCATGCAGGACTAACGCTCCGAGTCAAATGCGGATGCTGTGCAATTTCTTACAACCCAATGCATAATATTATTTTAAATAGTTCCGATCTAAGACAGTGTACTCAAACCTTTACTAAGGTATTGTAATAGGACAGATGACAAGCTCCAGCACTCACGCCTTAAAAAAAAGAGAAACAACAAACCACACTTGAAATAATGTTCTTCAACTTCCGGTCAACTCTCTATTTCAGCCTGCTATGCAGTAGTCTGGACATTTGCTTCCTGGGCCTCTGAAATAGCTTTGTAACCTTGAGACAGTGCGCGCAAAGTTAGATGCCCGTGCGTCCAGGTAATACGCATTCTCCACATGTCAGAATTCTTTTTTTTTCTTTTTTGACAGTCCAGCGGGCTATAGAATAATACCACTGTATCAGAAAAGAAATGACTCATCTCTGTCGTCGGTGGAGATGATATGCTGCTGATAATTCAAAATACAGAAGCACACTTGTATTGCTGCAAGGAGGCGAAAACCGACTTTCCTCATAAATCGGCTCAAAAACAAACACACGCACAGAATATTACTGGGATGGAACTGTTTAGGTACTAGAGCACGAGCAAAGAGAAAAAAATATTTATCCGGTTATGCCTGATCAAGAAGTGGTACGACAAACTATATCTCACAGTTTCCAAAATTCCCGAATCTTGGCTCTGGAGCATTATAATTTGACCCGTCTATGGACTACACGAGGGTACGATCTGATTTGAAATCATAAACGCAAGTTTCAGGACTGCGCATATGTGCGAACTCTTTGACCAGCAGCATCTTCGATGAAGTATGTTTTATTATAGGTTCAGTAGAAGTGGTTTTTTCACTAACAATTAGCATGAACCTATTGTGCTCATACTGCATTGGGTGATAAAAATCACACACTTTGCAATATCAATAGCGCAATTTCATTCAGCCGATGACGTTCTTGTCTGAGCCTTTTATTCACCGATTCAAGTGTGAACTTGAGAAAACCTAAGTTTTCTCGTGGTATCTTGGGATGTGCTATAACCATGCTTTGAAGTTGGTGAGAACAGGTTTAAGCCTGCATTACGAGACAAACCAGATATCTAAGTAAGAATCCTGTTTCCTAATTATCTCTTGAGCCGCATTGTGGTAGCCGTAGCGCTAAGTTCTGGTTTTGCACGAACATTGTAGTTCTGTGAAAACGCTTTGAAGCAACCATACGCATATGTCATAGGCCACCAGATACTTGTTTTTTAGTTTTGTTTTTCGCAATGTGTCCTAAATTAGGTTCATTAGGACGTTCTTAGAACTTTACATGCCAGATAAGTGTTAAAGACATCCTGTATTGAAATGAATGTTTCCACTAATATAAGACGGCCTTTATACTTTCAGCTATACTTCTCGATCTATTCTATTCCGTCGTTATCCTAAACTGCCCATTAGACCAGCAAATCGAGGTGATAACGCAGGCTTAACGCCTTTCGGACTAGTGACGAAGCTGTGGAAAAGAGAACGAATCATAATAAAATCATTACCTAATCATGGCCAATGAATACTTTAACTTAGCCATAATATTTCTTTGACAGTAAAATCTTCACTATCTCTCTTTTCTCGAAGCGGCGGCCCATAGGCCCGCTAGGTAATAGCACTTTTTTGCTTAACTACACGATCGACAGCTAAAACATTAGAAAAGGCACATTATTTCATGCACGTTTGCACATGTAAATGGAGCCTATCTGTTATCAGTCGCAGTGAAAGAGCGTATACATCTGTAATGTACTGCAACGATTGCTGGTGCTCATAAATTTCCGTAAGCGACCTGTTTCTTATGTAAATTCCACAGTGAGATACTGCGAAAATGAACCCGCACACTGTCATCAAACGATTGGACCTGCAAATATTAGAGAATGCTTTTGCAGCTTACGTTATCGACGACGACGATGGTATCTTTTTATCGTAAACTGTTTTTCATAGCCAGCGAGAGTTACTCGGAGATTAATATTAACTTATTAAAGGTGTACCGGCGCATATGGTGTCCATCGCTGAAAAAAACTTTTAAAAGAGGCTACTTCGTGTAACAACACTAAATAGGAGACAGCAGATTAGAACGGAATTTCAGATTACATTCCTCGTCAGATTAAGGCACCTGAGTCGTTAACCTGCTTCCTCATCGCTAGTGTTAGCGCTGGATTTTGCTTTAACCATATTAACTCCTCCAGAAGAAAACAGGCACTCTTTGGCGTGACCAGAAACAAGTTATCTTCTTAGTAGGTGAAGTGAAAATTATATATATATATATATATATATATATATATATATATATATATATATATATATATATATATATATATATATATATATATAACAACTAAAATAGTAACAACGATGACTGCATTATAGACTTTAGTCGGCTGTCATTCGTTGTCATTTTTTAATCGCGATCGATTCCTCCGTGCTAAAATTGTTGGTAAAATGTAAGTATAATAAAAATAAGTAAAACTAGGTAAAATAAACGCGAAATTTCGTAAAATGTAATGTAGCACAATATCACCAATGTTGATGTTTTCGTTTGTTGCAGAACCATTGACTAGAGCTGTTGGTAAGTCGTAGCAAGTGCTTCTTCAGGAAGCCTCAATCGACACGTGATATGTAGGTTGGTGAAAGCACCGTCATTTATTTGCGCGTTTCGAAGTGATTCAACGGCAAGCATATATTCGGCTAAGTTCTTGAATATGTGTGATTCAGTGAAATGTTCGAGATTTGTAACTATAAAACGACCTGCGAAAAGTGGGAGCAGAGAACATTTGTTCAGAAAAATCATGCACTGGATAGTCTATCTTATGTAATCAGTGATACAGCATGGCGAGTTTGAATAGATACCTCACGCAAAAGAGACATTTTCAAAACTTACGATTCGCCTCAAACTTGTGGCGACACACTCGGCGCATATTTCTGCGCACCCTCCGTCTTCTTATCATCTGGCCCAGCATAACACAGCTGCACGCTGGACTGCATGGTCGATAAAACAGAGCGCCACCGCCACGTCACCCGAGGTATGCGTCACCGACTTTGGCTATAAAAACAGGCTGCCTGGCTGAGAAAGACCGCTCTTCTACGTACCGCTACTGGGACGAACGCTACTGGGACGTTGGTATGCCCGTCCGCTGCCATCGTTAGTCGAATAAACATTCGTTACGTTTTTATGTTGGGATTCGTCCTTCGGCAGACATGGCATCCCAAAGTGTTAGCGCTGTGTTAGCGCTAGTGTTAGCGCTGAATTTTGCTTTAACCATATTAACTCCTCCAGAAGAAAACAGGGACTCTTTGGCGTGACAAAAAACAAGTTATCTGCTTGGTAGGCGAAGTGAAAATTGTATATATATCTATATATATAAGAACTAAAATAGTAACAACGATGACTGCATTATAGACTTTAGTCGGCTTTCATTCGTTGTCATTTTTTAATCGCGATCGATTCCGTCATGCTAAAATTGTTGGTAAAATCTAAGTATAATATAAATAAGTAAAACTACGAGAAATAAACGCGAAATTATCATAAAATGTAATGTAGCACAATATCACCAATGTTCACGTTTTTGTTTGTTGCAGAACCAATGACTAGAGCTGTTGGTAAGTCGTAGCAAGTGCTTCTTCAGGAAGCCTCAATCGACACGCGATATGTAGGTTGGTGAAAGCACCGTCATTTATTTGCGCGTTTCGAAGTGATTCAACGGCAAGCATATATTTGGCTAAGCTCTTGAATATGTGCGATTCAGTGAAATGTTCGAGCTTTGTAACTGTAAAACGACCTGCGAGAAGTGGGAGCAGAGAACGTTTGTTCAGAAAAATGATGCACTGGGTTAAGGAAGCTGTCCCACGTTGTGCAGATATCGTCATGGTTCTCGAACCACACTAGCGCAGTGTCTGTGAGGAACAGAACCACGTTGTCGAGCTGAGCCCTGGAGTTCCAGCCGTTGTACTTGCTCACACGCTTGTAGTGGGTGAGCCATTTCTCCACGTCCTCGCCCAATTTTCTTGAGAAAGGGCGGGGCTCCATCTGATGCATTCAGGCGCCGGTTGTTCGCACTGGAGCTGCCAGAGAAGGCTGTTGGTCACCGCTGTGGAACATCGGGATCTCAAGTGGTGTTGGGGGCAGTCGAGCGAGGCGTCGGCTCCGGCGTGGTACTAGCTGCAGCAGCTCCGTCGTCTTGGTCGAAGTACCCAGCACTTCCACCACAAAACTGTTACGGTTAATGTCAAACCGGTTTTATTTAAAGGACGAGATTGATGGTGAAGTCAAGATGGCGTCCCGAGGCTGCACACGCTAACGTCTTCTTCCTGTTTTGCTCGCTCGGCTCATGCCGTTTGAATATGTATATGAACTATGTATCGCTATATTTTTTACCTTACGGTTGCCAAAATTCGCGAATTCTGGCTGCGGAGTGCGATAATTTGGAGCGTCTGTGGACTACACGAGGGCATGACCTGATATGAAATCATAAAGGTAAGTTTCAGGAGTGAGCACGAACACTTTGACCAGCAGCATCATCGACGACTATGTGTTGGTGAAGGTTCGTGAAAAAAATCGGCAGTTGTGCGGGTTTGCGCAGGTTAAACGGTGTTTTGGTGGTTACTACGGGTAGATGTGCGATGTGTGGGCGAAGGGCGTGAGGCTGAAATGATTCTTGTTTATGCGACGCACGAAAGAACTGGAACAATTTTTATAGGTAGGACCACGCAAAGTTATCGGTCAATTTCAATATTTATTTTTTTATTTTTACACGACCTAAATTGGAGAACATGCGAGTGGATCCATAGCAGGTCATTGGTTCTGCATTGTTACGTCGCCAGGTGATGTCTCAGACTCGGCTACATAAGGAAGTGTGACGGACGCTTCGTGTTGAAGAAATCAAAAGCTCAGAAATTCGGAAATCCAAAACAAACAGGCTTTCTGGCACTTGAACAAAACTTACTGACAGCGTTCAATAGTAAATGCCGAAAAAGTCAAGTGATTTGCAACGAGCGCCTGGATGAGTCTCGGTTCCATGGCCCAGAACCCTTCGCGTCATCTCGGCCTCCCCCGTAGTAGCAAATCTTTCTTCCCTTCGTGGCGCTTCTTCCCTGACAAGGGAAGTTCTTTACGGAAAAATTAACAGCGCCCAGCATGGCGTGGGACCTGTCCTCCGATTATCTTCCCATCATAGATTTTGCATTCTCCACTCGCGCGTGACAAACAGCATGTTGTCTACTGCAGTCATAACCGGGTCTTAAACGTGTAACTGGTAATAGCGCAAAAAGGAGCAAAATGCGTCCCAAGACATATTGGCCGCAAGATAAGCTAAATTGTGATGAATAAGAGTTAACAGAGTTAGAGAGAAGAAATATTTTCGTGATAATTACTTTGCAAGCATTATTAAATAGGCTAAAGTGCCAAACTTATATTAATACTTTAATTGTAAATACACGCAGACGCATTTTCTGCGACATTGCGAGCCTCCATATTGTCACGTGGTGGTGACGTTAAGAACACAGTGGCAATACTGTGAAAGGCAAAACTAGCTTTTATTGGGCGAACCTGTACCCACGAAACAGGCTACACTTATAGCACAACGAAAGCGGCGAACACAGTCGGCAATCGTCGAAAATCTGATCAGCGGATCAAGCGCGTCGGCTTTTGTACAGCAGTCGACGAATGTTCCAGATTAATCGTTCGGACCCGCGTGCCTTCCACAAAGTTCTACACCATTCGCGTCAGGTGATGAAATAAGATAACATAAGGTTCGGCGACAACAGACAGCGGATAGAAGCATCGATAACTTTCCAGAAACTTCGGATACATGCAGGCGCGTCCCGCGCTGTGCGATTACATTTCTTAGGTGGCGAAACGTGGTTGCCCGATAAAGATAAGTACACGTGTCAATATTTAGGCAGCAAAATCAACGTTTTCTACCGCTATGCTTGAAGCATCCTTCTCAGATGAAAAACAAATGCGAGGCTTATTTCGTAGAAAGCACGAAGTTGTGCCAATGTTTTTGGCCAACAAATTATATAGTAACTTCCGCATAACAGTCGCTGTAGATATAGAAGCCGGTGGGGGAGTAGACCAGTTAATTTTTGCTTGCTGTCCCGGCTCTTTCGACGCAACGTCTGTGACAGATGTATCACCAATGAAAAAGGAACCTAATACGCCAAAATAAATATTCCTAACAATCTGCCCTGGTGCGGCAGCAACCAGTAAATAATCGTTTTCGCAGCGAAGCTTTTGATATTAAATAATAACTACTTCCACGAAAGCATGCAGGACTAACGCTCCGAGTCAAATGCGGATGCTGTGCAATTTCTTACAACCCAATGTATAATATTATTTTAAATAGTTCCGATCTAAGACAGTATACTCAAACCATTACTAGTGTATTGTAATAGGACAGATGACAAGCTCCAGCACTCACGCCTTAAAAAAAAGAGAAACAACATACCACACTTGAAATAATGTTCTTCAACTTCCGGTCAACTCTCTATTTCAGCCTGGTATGCAGTAGTCTGGACATTTGCTTCTTGGGCCTCTGAAATAGCTTTGTAACCTTGAGACAGTGCGCGCAAAGTTAGATGCCCGTGCTTCCAGGTAATACGCATTCTCCACATGTCAGAATTCTTTTTTTTTCTTTTTTGACAGCCCAGCGGGCTATAGAATAATACCACTGTATCAGAAAAGAAATGACTCATCTCTGTCGTCGGTGGAGATGATATGCTGCTGATAATTAAATATACAGAAGCACACTTGTATTGTTGCAAGCAGGCGAAAACAGACTTTCCTCATAAATCAGCTCAAAAACAAACACACGCATCCAGAATATTACCGGGATGCAACTGTTTAAGTACAAGAGCACGAGCAAAGAGAAAAAAAAAACATTATTTATCCGGTTATGCCTGATCAAGAAGTGGTACGACAAACTATATCTCACAGTTTCCGAAATTCGCGAATCTTGGCTCTGGAGCAATATAATTTGACCCGTCTATGGACTACACGAGAGTATGATCTGATTTGAAATCATAAACGCAAGTTTCAGGACTGCGCATATGTGCGAACCCTTTGACCTGGAGCATCTTCGACGAAGTATGTTTTATTATAGGTTCAGTAGAAGTGGTTTTTTCACTAACAATTAGCATGAACCTATTGTGCTCATACTGCATTGGGTGATAAAAATCACGCACTTTCCAATATCAATAGCGCAATTTCATTCAGCCGATGACGTTCTTCTCTGAGCCTTTTACTAACCGATTCAAGTGTGAACTTGAGAAAACCTAAGTTTTTTCATGGCACATTGGGATGTTTAATAGTGCTATAACCATGCTTTGAAGTTGGTGAGAACAGGCTTAAGCCTGCATTACGAGACAAACCAGATATCTAAGTAAGAATCCTGTTTCCTAATTATCTCTTGAGCCGCATTGTGGTAGCCGTAGCGCTAAGTTCTGGTTTTGCACGAACATTGTAGTTCTTTCAAAACGCTTTGAAACAACCATAGCGATATGTCATAGGCCACCAAATACATGTTGTTTAGTTTTGTTTTTCTCAGTGTGTCCCAAATTAAGTCCATTAGGACGTTCTTAGAACTTTACATGCCGGATAAGTGTTAAAGACATCCTGTATTGAAATTGATGTTTTCACTAATATAAGACGGCCTTTATACTTTCAGCTATACTTCTCGATCTATTCTATTCCGTCGTTATCCTAAACTGCCCATTAGACCAGCAAATCGAGGTGATAACGTAGGCTTAACGCTTTTCGGACTAGTGATGAAGCTGTGGAAAAGAGAACGAATCATAATAAAATCGTTACCTTATCATGGCCAATGAATACTTTAACTTGGCCATAATAGTTCTTTGACAGTAAAATCTTCACTATCTCTCTTTTCACGAAGCGGCGGCCCATAGGCCCACGATCGACAGCTGACACATTAGAAAAGGCGCATTATTTCATGCCTTTGCGCATGTAGATGGAGCCTATCTGTTATCAGTCGCAGTGAAAGAGCGTATACATCTGTAATGTACTGCTACGATTGCTGGTGCTCATAAATTTCCGTAAGCGACCTGTTTCTTATGTAAATTCCACAGTGGGATACTGCGAAAATGAACCCGCACACCGTCATCAAACGATTGGACCTGCAAATATTAGAGAATGCTTTTGCAGCTTAGGATATCGACGACGATGGTACCTTTTTATCGTAAACAGTTTTTCATAGCCAGTGAGAGTTATCCGGAGATTAATATTAACTTAGTAAAGGTGTACCAGCGCATATGGTGTCCATTGCTGAAAAAAACTTTTAAAAGTGGCTACTTCATGTAACAACACTAAAGAGGAGACAGCAGATTAGAACAGAATTTCAGATTACATTCCTCGTCAGATTAAGGCACCCGAGTCGTTAACCTGTTTCCTCGTCGCTAGTGTTAGCGCTGAATTTTGCTTTAACCATATTAACTCCTCCAGAAGAAAACAAGTACTCTTTGGCATGACCAGACACATGTTATCTTCTTTGTTGGCGAAGTCAAAATTATGTATATATAACAACTAAAATAGTAACAACGATGACTGCATTATAGACTTTAGTCGGCTGTCATTCCTCGTCATTTTTTAATCGCGATCGATTCCTTCGTGCTAAAATTGTTGGTAAGATGTAAGTATAATAAAAGTAAGTAAAACTAGGTAAAATAAACGCGAAATTATCATAAAATGTAATGTAGCACAATATCACCAATGTTGACGTTTTTATTTGTTGCAGAACCAATGACTAGAGCTCTTGGTAAGTCGTAGCAAATGCTTCTTCAGGAAGCCTCAATCGACACGTGATATGCAGGTTGCTGAAAGCACCGTCATTTATTTGCGCGTTTCGAAGTGATTCAACGGCAAGCACATATTCGGCTAAGTTTTTGAATATGTGTGATTCAGTGAAATGTTCGAGATTTGTAACTATAAAACGACCTGCGAGAAGTGGGAGCAGAGAACATTTGTTCAGAAAAATGATGCACTGGATAGTCTATCTTAAGTATTCAGTGATACAGCATGGCGAGCTTGAACAGATACCTCACGCAAAAGAGACATTTTCAAAACCTGTGATGAATTCGCCTCAAACTTGAGGCGACACACTCCGCGCATATTTCTGCGCACCCTCCGTCTTCTTATCATCTGGCCCAGAATAACACAGCTGCACGCTGAACTGCATGGTCGATAAAACAGAGCGTCACCGACGGTGGCTATAAAAACAGGTGAGAAAGACCACTCTTCTACCTTCCGCTACGGAGACGAACGTAACGGTGGTATGCCCGTCCGCTGCCATCGTTAGTAGAATGAAGATTCGTTACATTTTTATGTTGGGATTCGTCCTTCGGCAGACATGACATCCCACAGTGTTAGCGCTGAATTTCGCTTTAACCATATTAACTCCTCCAGAAGAAAACAAGTACTCTTTGGCGTGACCAGAAACATGTTATCTTCTTGGTAGGCGAAGTGAAAATAATATATATATATATATATATATATATATATATATATATATATATATATAACAACTAAAATAGTAACAACGATGACTGCATTATAGACTTTAGTAGGGCTGTCATTCGTTGTCATTTTTTAATCGCGATCGATTCCTTCGTGCTAAAATTGTTGGTAAAATGTAAGTATAATCGAAATAAGTAAAACTAGGTAAAATAAACGCGAAATTATCATAAAATGTAATGTAGCACAATATCACCAATGTTGACGTTTTTATTTGTTGCAGAACCAATGACTAGAGCTCTTGGTAAGTCGTAGCAAATGCTTCTTCAGGAAGCCTCAATCGACACGTGATATGCAGGTTGCTGAAAGCACCGTCATTTATTTGCGCGTTTCGAAGTGATTCAACGGCAAGCACATATTCGGCTAAGTTTTTGAATATGTGTGATTCAGTGAAATGTTCGAGATTTGTAACTATAAAACGACCTGCGAGAAGTGGGAGCAGAGAACATTTGTTCAGAAAAATGATCCACTGGATAGTCTATCTTAAGTAATCAGTGATACAGCATGGCGAGCTTGAACAGATACCTCACGCAAAAGAGACATTTTCAAAACCTGTGATGAATTCGCCTCAAACTTGAGGCGACACACTCCGCGCATATTTCTGCGCACCCTCCGTCTTCTTATCATCTGGCCCAGAATAACACAGCTGCACGCTGAACTGCATGGTCGATAAAACAGAGCGTCACCGACGGTGGCTATAAAAACAGGTGAGAAAGACCGCTCTTCTACCTTCCGCTACGGAGACGAACGTAACGGTGGTATGCCCGTCCGCTGCCATCGTTAGTAGAATGAAGATTCGTTACATTTTTATGTTGGGATTCGTCCTTCGGCAGACATGACATCCCACAGTGTTAGCGCTGAATTTCGCTTTAACCATATTAACTCCTCCAGAAGAAAACAAGTACTCTTTGGCGTGACCAGAAACATGTTATCTTCTTGGTAGGCGAAGTGAAAATAATATATATATATATATATATATATATATATATATATATATATATATATATAACAACTAAAATAGTAACAACGATGACTGCATTATAGACTTTAGTAGGGCTGTCATTCGTTGTCATTTTTTAATCGCGATCGATTCCTTCGTGCTAAAATTGTTGGTAAAATGTAAGTATAATAGAAATAAGTAAAACTAGGTAAAATAAACGCGAAATTATCATAAAATGTAATGTAGCACAATATCACCAATGTTGACGTTTTTGTTTGTTGCAGAACCCATGACTAGAGCTGTTGGTAAGTCGTAGCAAGTGCTTCTTCAGGAAACCTCAATCGACACGTGATATGTAGGTTTGTGAAAGCACCGTCATTTATTTGCGCGTTTCGCAGTGATTCAACGGCAAGCATATACTCGGCTAAGTTCTTCAATATGTGTGATTCAGTGAAATGTTCGAGATTTGTAACTATAAAACGACCTGCGAAAAGTGGGAGCAGAGAACATTTGTTCAGAAAAATGATGCACTGGATAGTCTATCTTAAGTAATCAGTGATACAGCATGGCGAGTGTGAATAGATACCTCACGCAAAAGAGACATTTTCAAAACCTATGATGAATTCGCCTCAAACTCATCGACCCAAACTTCGAGATCCATTAGGTCAAGTATAAAAATCCAAATGTAAGCACTAATAAGCCATGACTATGCTGTAAAGCACACAATTTGCGCAGCTCATTCTCACAACAATAATGAATCACGTCGCCCACTCCATGTGGCGCCATACTAGGACATAACCTTTCACCATATAGGATAGCTTGTGTGGGCGCTAGTGACTGGCTGCGTTTGCCTGTTCGGAGTAGTTATTGCAGAGCTGGCGTCCCATTGCTGTTTCAGCGCACGCTGTTCCGGCTCTGGGGTGCCTCAACAGGTATTTGAAACCTTGCGTAACGCCGTAAACTTCCGATTTGCCTAGCAGTTCCATTTCCCTTTCCCTAGAACTTTTAAAGAAGACTACTTCGTGTAACAACAATAAATAAGGGACAGCAGATTAGAATGGAGTGGCAGATTATACTCCTCGTCAGATTAAGGCGCCCCAGCCGTTCACATGTTTCCTCGTTGCTTGTGTTAGCACTGGATTTTGCTTTAAGCATATTAACTCTTTCAGAAGAAAACTACTCTTTGGCGTGACCAGAAACATGTTATCTTCTTGGTAGACGGAGTGAATATAATACAAATAACAGATAAAATAGCAACAACGATGACCGCATTATAGACTTCAGTCGGCCTTCGTTCGTTGTCATGTTGTGTGTGCGATCGTTTCCTTCGTGCTAAAATTATTGCTAAAATGTAAGTATAATGAAATAAGTAAAACAAGGTAAAATAAACGTTCAATAATCACAAAATGTGATCTAGCGTAACATCATCTATGTTAACGATTTTATTTGTTGCAGAACCAATGACTAGAGCTCTTGGTAAGTCGTAGCAAATGCTTCTTCAGGAAGCCTCAATCGACACGTGATATGCAGGTTGCTGAAAGCACCGTCATTTATTTGCGCGTTTCGAAGTGATTCAACGGCAAGCACATATTCGGCTAAGTTTTTGAATATGTGTGATTCAGTGAAATGTTCGAGATTTGTAACTATAAAACGACCTGCGAGAAGTGGGAGCAGAGAACATTTGTTCAGAAAAATGATCCACTGGATAGTCTATCTTAAGTAATCAGTGATACAGCATGGCGAGCTTGAACAGATACCTCACGCAAAAGAGACATTTTCAAAACCTGTGATGAATTCGCCTCAAACTTGAGGCGACACACTCCGCGCATATTTCTGCGCACCCTCCGTCTTCTTATCATCTGGCCCAGAATAACACAGCTGCACGC
The DNA here is from genome assembly GCF_023375885.2 of Dermacentor andersoni. Taxonomy (NCBI): domain Eukaryota; kingdom Metazoa; phylum Arthropoda; class Arachnida; order Ixodida; family Ixodidae; genus Dermacentor; species Dermacentor andersoni. The sequence continues at coordinate 97,874,388 of NC_092821.1, forward strand.
TGAACTGCATGGTCGATAAAACAGAGCGTCACCGACGGTGGCTATAAAAACAGGTGAGAAAGACCGCTCTTCTACCTTCCGCTACGGAGACGAACGTAACGGTGGTATGCCCGTCCGCTGCCATCGTTAGTAGAATGAAGATTCGTTACATTTTTATGTTGGGATTCGTCCTTCGGCAGACATGACATCCCACAGTGTTAGCGCTGAATTTCGCTTTAACCATATTAACTCCTCCAGAAGAAAACAAGTACTCTTTGGCGTGACCAGAAACATGTTATCTTCTTGGTAGGCGAAGTGAAAATAATATATATATATATATATATATATATATATATATATATAACAACTAAATAGTAACAACGATGACTGCATTATAGACTTTAGTAGGGCTGTCATTCGTTGTCATTTTTTAATCGCGATCGATTCCTTCGTGCTAAAATTGTTGGTAAAATGTAAGTATAATAGAAATAAGTAAAACTAGGTAAAATAAACGCGAAATTTTCATAAAATGTAATGTAGCACAATATCACCAATGTTGACGTTTTTGTTTGTTGCAGAACCCATGACTAGAGCTGTTGGTAAGTCGTAGCAAGTGCTTCTTCAGGAAACCTCAAGCGACACGTGATATGTAGGTTTGTGAAAGCACCGTCATTTATTTGCGCGTTTCGCAGTGATTCAACGGCAAGCATATATTCGGCTAAGTTCTTAAATATGTGTGATTCAGTGAAATGTTCGAGATTTGTAACTATAAAACGACCTGCGAAAAGTGGGAGCAGAGAACATTTGTTCAGAAAAATGATGCACTGGATAGTATATCTTAAGTAATCAGTGATACAGCATGGCGAGTGTGAATAGATACCTCACGCAAAAGAGACATTTTCAAAACCTATGATGAATTCGCCTCAAACTCATCGACCCAAACTTCGAGATCCATTAGGTCAAGTATAAAAATCCAAATGTAAGCACTAATAAGCCATGACTATGCTGTAAAGCACACAATTTGCGCAGCTCATTCTCACAACAATAATGAATCACGTCGCCCACTCCATGTGGCGCCATACTAGGACATAACCTTTCACCATATAGGATAGCTTGTGTGGGCGCTAGTGACTGGCTGCGTTTGCCTGTTCGGAGTAGTTATTGCAGAGCTGGCGTCCCATTGCTGTTTCAGCGCACGCTGTTCCGGCTCTGGGGTGCCTCAACAGGTATTTGAAACCTTGCGTAACGCCGTAAACTTCCGATTTGCCTAGCAGTTCCATTTCCCTTTCCCTAGAACTTTTAAAGAAGACTACTTCGTGTAACAACAATAAATAAGGGACAGCAGATTAGAATGGAGTGGCAGATTATACTCCTCGTCAGATTAAGGCGCCCCAGCCGTTCACATGTTTCCTCGTTGCTTGTGTTAGCACTGGATTTTGCTTTAAGCATATTAACTCTTTCAGAAGAAAACTACTCTTTGGCGTGACCAGAAACATGTTATCTTCTTGGTAGACGGAGTGAATATAATACAAATAACAGATAAAATAGCAACAACGATGACCGCATTATAGACTTCAGTCGGCCTTCGTTCGTTGTCATGTTGTGTGTGCGATCGTTTCCTTCGTGCTAAAATTATTGCTAAAATGTAAGTATAATGAAATAAGTAAAACAAGGTAAAATAAACGTTCAATAATCACAAAATGTGATCTAGCGTAACATCATCTATGTTAACGATTTTATTTGTTGCAGAACCAAGGACTAGAGCTCTTGGTAAGTCGTAGCAAGTGCTTCTTCAGCAAGCGTCAATGGACACGAGATATGTAGGTTGGTGAAGGCACCGTCAGGTGAAAGCACGGCAAGCCTATATTTGTGAATGTTCTTCAATATGTGTGATTCAGTGAAATGTTCAAGATTTGTAACTATAAAACGACCTGCAAAAAGTGGGAGCAGAGAACATGTGTTCAGAAAAATGATGCACTGGATAGTCTATCTTAAGTAATCAGTGATACAGCATGGCGAGCTTGAACAGATACCTCACGCGAAAGAGACATTTTCAAAACCTGTGACGAATTCGCCTCAAACTTGAGGCGACACACTCCGCGCATATTTCTGCGCACCCTCCGTCTTCTTATCATCTGGCCCAGAAAAACACAGCTGCACGCTGGACTGCATGGTCAATAAAACAGAGCGTCACCGACGGTGGCTATAAAAACAGGTGAGAAAGACCGCTCTGCTACCTTGCGCTACTGGGACGAACGTAGCGGTGGTATGCCCGTCCGCTGCCATCGTTAGTCGAATAAAGATTCGTTACGTTTTTATGTTGGGATTCGTCCTTCGGCAGACATGACATCCCACAGTGTTAGCGCTGTGTTAGCGCTAGTGTTAGCGCTGAATTTTGCTTTAACCATATTAACTCCTCCAGAAGAAAACAAGTACTCTTTGGCGTGACCAGAAACATATTATCTTCTTGGTAGGCGAAGTGAAAATAATATATATATATATATATATATATATAACAACTAAAATAGTAACAACGATGACTGCATTATAGACTTTAGTAGGGCTGTCATTCGTTGTCATTTTTTAATCGCGATCGATTCCTTCGTGCTAAAATTGTTGGTAAAATGTAAGTATAATAGAAATACGTAAAACTAGGTAATATAAACGCGAAATTATCATAAAATGTAATGTAGCACAATATCACCAATGTTGACGTTTTTTTTTGTTGCAGAACCCATGACTAGAGCTGTTGGTAAGTCGTAGCAAGTGCTTCTTCAGGAAACCTCAATCGACACGTGATATGTAGGTTTGTGAAAGCACCGTCATTTATTTGCGCGTTTCGCAGTGATTCAACGGCAAGCATATATTCGGCTAAGTTCTTCAATATGTGTGATTCAGTGAAATGTTCGAGATTTGTAACTATAAAACGACCTGCGAAAAGTGGGAGCAGAGAACACTTGTTCAGAAAAATGATGCACTGGATAGTCTATCTTAAGTAATCAGTGATACAGCATGGCGAGCTTGAACAGATACCTCACGCAAAAGAGACATTTTCAAAACCTATGATGAATTCGCCTCAAACTCATCGACCCAAACTTCGAGATCCATTAGGTCAAGTATAAAAATCCAAATGTAAGCACTAATACGCCATGACTATGCTGTAAAGCACACAATTTGCGCAGCTCATTCTCACAACAATAATGAATCACGTCGCCCACTCCATGTGGCGCCATACTAGGACATAACCTTTCACCATATTAACTTAGGATAGCTTGTGTGGGCCCTAGTGACTGGCTGCGTTTGCCTGTTCGAAGTAGTTATTGCAGAGCTGGCGTCCCATTGCTGTTTCAACGCATGCTGTTCCGGCTCTGGGGTGCCTCAACAGATATTTGAAACCTTGCGTAACGCCGTAAACTTCCGATTTCCAGAGCAGTTTCATTTCCCTTTCCCTAGAACTTTTAAAGGAGACTACTTCGTGTAACAACAATAAATAAGGGACAGCAGATTAGAATGGTGTGGCAGATTATACTCCTCGTCAGATTAAGGCACCCCAGCCGTTCACATGTTTCCTCGTCGCTTATGTTAGCACTGGATTTTGCTTTAACCATATTAACTCTTTCAGAAGAAAACAAGTACTCTTTGGCGTGACCAGAAACATGTTATCTTCTTGGTAAACGAAGTGAATATAATACAAATAACAGATAAAATAGTAACAACGATGACCGCATTATAGACTTCAATCGGCCTTCGTTCGTTGTCATGTTGTGTGCGATCGTTTCCTTCGCGCTAAAATTATTGCTAAAATGTAAGTATAATGAAATAAGTAAAACAAGGTAAAATAAACGTTCGATTATCACAAAATGTGATCTAGCGCAACATCATCTATGTTAACCTTTTTATTTGTTGCAGAACCAAGGACTAGAGCTCTTGGTAAGTCGTAGCAAGTGCTTCTTCAGCAAGCGTCAATGGACACGAGATATGTAGGTTGGTGAAAGCACCGTCAGGTGAAAGCACGGTAACCCTATATTTGTGAAAGTTCCTAAATATGTGTGATTCAGTGAAATATTCCAGATTTTTAACTGTAGAACGAGCCGCGATAAGTGGGATGAGGTAACTTTTTGTTCCGAAGAGTGATGCACTGGATAGTCTGTCTTAAGCAATCCGTGATACATCATGGCCAGCTTGAATAGATATACCTCACGCAAAAGACATTTGAAAAACCTATGATGAATTCGCCTTCAAACTGATCGACCCAAACTTCGAGATCCATTAGGTCAAGTATAATAAATATCCTAATGTAAGCACTAATACGCCATGGCTCCATGTTGTAAAGCACACAATTTGCGCAGGTCATTCTCACAGCAATGATTAATCACTTCCATCACTCCATGTGGCACCATACAAGGACATAACGTTTCCTCGAATTAACTTATGATAGTTTGAGTGGGCCCTTGTGACTGGCTGTGTTTGCCCCTTCGAAGTAGTTATTGCAAAGCCAGCGTCCCATTGCTATTTCAACGCACGCTGTTCCTGCACTTGAGTGCCTGAACAGACATTTGAAACCTTGCGTAACGCCGTAAACTTCCGATTTCCCTAGCACTCATAGTTGAACGCGTTTTTAGTCCGTAAATAACACTGTGTTGTTTCCTGCAGCCCCGCCAACGACAGATGAACTACCGAGTAAGTGGACATGTTATTGTCTGTACCTAATTTCGTCAGCAAACGATGCCTCATAGTTGTGGCCCTGCCAAAAGCATTCTTTCGAATTTTGCAACAATGTATCACTCAATGTGAGTTGTTCAGGAGACAGTGTCGTCAATGAAAAGTGCTTTCTTCGAAAATCGATACTCGAGGAGCGAGTCTGACTGTGGGTATCACACCTTTAGTCGCGCTTGCATGCAATTATGTACGTATGGTCTCTGGCCAGTGCTGTCCAGCCGTAGCCACGAAGAAAACAAGGGCACTTGATGTTTGGATAAACTGAACGGTCTTCGTAATCAGCCTGTATACAAATGAAATTCTGCTATTTTTAGTTGAGAGAAGAGCGAAGGACGAGAGAACAGAGCACCTCGTAGTTGGCGGGCCTCTGAATGTCTTGAAGCGGTTGAAAACAAGGAAGTGGAACAGAATCGGCGTGTCATGATGGCCAGAGAATCCATTAACTTGACCATAATATTTATTGATTGCGAAATATTCCCGCTCTCTCTCTACTTATCTTAATTTTTTTGCACTCAGCGGTGCCCCAGAGGCCCGTTAAGTAGTATCACTTTTTGGCCTAGCTTTCCCAGGGCCAGCTGACCGGTTAGAAACGAGAGATTATTGCAAGCGCAATGCGCATTTAAACACGTTGATGAAGCATATTAGGCGCGCGTTTTGATGTGATTACTGGTCGCAGTGAAAATGCGTACATCTGTAATTTGCTGCTACGATTGCTGCTTCTGGGGAATTTCCTGTTACTGCCGACAGTGAACCCGTCCATCTTCATTAAACGATTATACCTACGAGTATTACAGAATGCTTTTCGAGCTGCCTACTTCGAAGACAATGGTACATTTGTAATGCAAACGGATTCTAATACGCCGCAAAACTTGCTCGCAGAGTACTAACTAATCAAGATGTGTCGGCGCGTATGGTGACGCTTGAAGAACGTATTTTTATACAGACTACTTCGTGCAACAACACTAAATTCGTGACAGCAGATAACACTGGAATGACAGATTACACTCACCACCAGATTAGGGCACCCGTGTCTTGCACCTATCGATTGCGTTAGAGCTGAATGTGTTTTGACCATAGCCACTCCTCCAGAAGGGACCAAGTACTCTTTGACGTGACCAGAAGCTTGGTAGCTTTCTGGTAGACTACGCAAAAAAAATTTGGCCGACGATTACGCTTCTTGACAATGCGATCTTTCAGCGCAGCTGCTGCCTTAATTCAACAGGGGCGCTATAACGTAAAACTATTCCAAACGGTTCCATTGCAGTTCTGCAATCAGCCCTTCGCGATTGGTCAAAAATTTTTTTAGACCCCCCCCCCCGTTCCCCTGTCTGTCACGCGAAGTCAGGAAGACCGCGATAGCTCACCATCTGATATGACGTGTACACCCTGATTATGCATGATTTGACCGAACAAAAGAAAAATTGTTATTTCTTAATCGACGCTTTTTCGCCATTGGCACTCGGATATTAGTCAAACGTTTTCGCGCTGCGCCCACTTCACCTGCCTCTCACGCGACGTCACAAAACCGCAAGAACTCACTGCGTCAAAGTGACGTCTAACCGTTAAAGATGCATTAATATGCCGAACAAAACTGAATTTTCTTCTGAATAGCCGCTGGCTGCCCCGTTCCGAAAGGAATAAAGGATGGCTGCCGCCGATCGCTCAGGCAGTGGCTACTCGCACCTGCCGGAGTGCATGGGTTTATTTGGGTGTAATAAAACTTTTGGCGAGGCCGTGTAACATTTTCGAGCACTTCCGTCACGTTTACGACCTCGTCCTGCCAACTCTCCTTTGCTGAGGATCCCTTTTAGCGTCATTCTTAAGCTTCGGTTGCTTGCCGCCCCGGTTGTCGACGAGCCACCACAAGGTAATTAAGGGACAGCGGACCAATTGCAGACGCCGCCACCACCCACTTCATCCGGTTGTCGATTTTCACTGCAGTGGCTCGGCCCCTTCCAATCCCTCTCCACTTGAGCGTGCTCCTCGCCTCTTGTGAGCGAATTAGGTAAGACAAGCTGCTCGGTATAGGCAATATTATTTGTTTTTCAGGCAGACGAAAGTGACCTCCTGTGAACAAGGAGAGCGTTTGATTGGTCTGTTCAGACAACCCTGCGGGTGACCGCCTAATGCTTGCGTCGGTGGTTACGTAGATGTGACGTCAGGAGATTGGAAGAAAAGCACATTGAAATAGTTTTAAGTTATAGGGCCCCATGCTTCCGCATATAGAACACGCAATGCTGAACGGCGGCGGTTCTGCGTTTTGGATTGGGCAGCACACAGCGCGATCCGCCGCTGTCGAGCTGGCGCTCCCGCGACGCGCCATCGAGCCAATTATAGTAGGTCACTGACATGCAGAGGGGGGAGGGAAATAAGCTATTACTATTTATTGTTTCTCCACAGGTAGGATGAGGAAACGGATGGAGAACAGCGGTATTGAGTAGAGGACGCACGCTCTTTCACTCACAGACAGACCTCAAAGTGGCCGCACAAGGTTGGGGTGGGAAGTAGAAGTAAGGGGACGAAACGCTATAACCTTATTTCGAGTCAACGCATCGGCGCTGCACCAGGTAAGGGAAGGTAAAGGACAAGAATTGAGGCGGGAGAAGGACAGCCAGACGCAAGCGCTGCTGGAAGCGAGAAATGCCACTGAGGAACGCGCCCCGCCAACGGGGAAGCGAGAGACACGTCTGAGAGTCGTGCAGCCACGCGACGCGGAAACGTAAGAGCGCAGAACCGTGAAAAACGCGCGAGGCGCAAGGAGCGCCCGCTGCGGGCACAGCAGCAGTGCCGCGACAGCATGACAAGGGACTGCGACGGCGGAGGAGGACGGTAGCGGGGAGAGTCACGGCAGCGGCGCTGCGCGGAGGAAGGGTTAGGGTGCTCGATGTAGCGCGCCGCCGTACAGTGTTGAGATATTACCTTCGTGAGTGCCATATTGGGACGAGCGGAGATACCGCGGAGTGTATCGTTGTCTTACGTTGTCCAGCCGCGGAGCGTCGGCTGATATTCCTGTTTAGTATGCGCTTGTGCCAGCAAGTTCAGGTGTATGAAGGATGGTTGGATGGATGGATAGATGAATGGATACAACTTTCTCGTACGTCCGGCAAGGTGTAACGCGACCCGGGCTCAGGTCTCCCACAGGGGGACGTCAAGGCCCTGCCTCAGCGCCGCCTCACGGGCTTGCTGGACTGCCCACGTCTGGATTCCGAGGTCTGAGCTGCGCAAAGCGGCGGCCCACCTCGACGACAGGGTCTCAGGAGTAACTACCATCTCTCCTATAACTACATTGGTCTGGCACACTTACTCGCAATCCTAAGCTCATCTTGCACACAGAAATTAAATTGCGCATGCTTGCACGGATACATCTCAGAGGAAATGACTACTGTGCAGCTAGGTCCACGTTGGCCAATTGGGAAGCTCAAACCGATGAATTACTTTACTAGATTTACTGTTCTATAAAGGAACGCCTTTCAATGCTGACGGGCATGACAGCTTAGAAGGTGCATAGCATGCAGTAGGCTTCAATTGTGTCTCTTGCTACAAATCAGCATCAAACGTGCTCGGCTGTCATCGATGAACAGGATGCCCGCCGCTCACGGCCGAACTCAATTTAAAGCCGGTAAGGAAACTTCGAGATAGCATGCTAAAGACAACGACAATATTCTGGGTACCGACATAGTCGCGCGAGGCTCAGATCAATGGATATAAATCTGGTCGCATCTCACGCCACAGAAAAACTGATAACGCGGCATGCAGGCGGCTTTAATAATGATGAAAAGTAAGCTTGGCGGCTTTAGTCTAACCACACAATGCGGGTACCTAAAAGCGGACAGGTGCCATACTCTTATAAGAAGCAGAGGGATCACCAACGACTGGCGATCCCTCAAATGAACGTCTCGTTCCTAGAAGAGGGTAAGAGGATAGGCCAAAACACGTGAACCGGTGGCGGAGGATAAAGGGAGATAAATCCTTTAAATCCCCAAAAGTAGCGCCAACTACTTCACTTGATGGTGGGGCCGCCCGTGCTGGCCCTGCCGTAGCAGACGACGGCTAACACGCTACCGGAGGAAATCGGCGGAAAAGTTCGTTCGAGCCCTGCGACGCCATTTTAACGCGACAGCGTTAAGGAGCTCGTGTCGCAGAAAAGCCGGTGTCGTCGGTGGCGTTGGCCGTGAGGGATAAATCCCGGGAGGCACTTTATGCATAAAAAACAACTTGCAAGACGGGCTGGGTGGGAATCGAACTAGGGTCTCCGGAGAGTGAGACGGAGACGCTACCACTCCGCCACGAGTTCGACGCTTCAAAGCGGTACAAAAGCGCCTCTAGTAAATGCGGTGTTGCCTTAGAAACGAGCCGTATTAAGTTATACTACGGCGTATATCGGTAATTATGACCATGTAACTTACAGAAGTCGCAGTTACACGAGTAGCGAAATGCGTTTCCGCTACATTTCTTCTGCGCTTTCCGCACACGCAGAGCCATCTTGCGGCAAACACAGATGACCCCCTCCACTCAATGTACGGCGCTGCCCCGACAGGTGGCGCGCCACGCGCACATTGGGGCTGTGCGGGGACCGGTGCGAGGCGCGTCGCGGCCCGGACACCATCTCCCCTGACGACGCTTCGCCGTGCTCCCTCAGGGGTTGCAGAATCAAGCGGCCTTCCTTTCTTTAAATCGCTATCTGTCTGTCTCGCTGCCCGTGCCGATCACGACGTTTGGCTGGCGTACATCGCTTCCTCCTCCGAGACACCGAGTTCTTTGGTTCGTTCCGCTTGCTCAGGCGCACGTTTCGTTGCCGCACCGAACGCTGCGTTGCTCGACGCTCACCGCGTGATTGGGGAGTGCAAAGTCCAATGCGAGGCCTCTCGCAAGTGATCGCTGCGCCGTAGCGCATTGTCTTACACCACTTGGCGGGTCGACGGGAACGCTGTCACGTTCCACTCTTGAAGGCGAAGCTTAGGCGTCCTCCAATTTTTTTTGAATCGATATCTTGCTTCGTCAGTCGGTAACTGGCCTTAAGAATGTCGGGTTGGAATTGCGGAATAAATAGAGGAAAGAACCATTATTTATTGTGTAAAGAAACGGGCACGCTGAGAGTTCATGTTGCTGAAACACGACGCATGCAAGCGGTGTGCTCAAACACGCGCGCAATTACTAGAGCTTCGTTTTTTGACAGCGCGAAAGTATGTGTACATGGTTTAGTAGGTTCACATACAGTGGATATGATGCATGCGATAGCCATATACTTAATCGGACGCATAAAAATCTTATCGTTAAGGAGTAAAAGTGTTAAACCTTATAAGCGGACCTGCGGTTCTTTGCGGCCTTTCTCGGCCATTATAATCCTCCGCATAAAACGTGCGAGTAGCCGCTGTTCATGCCTCCAATATTGAGGACGCGTCCGGCAGCAGCCGGGATAGAGGCGAAACGCAAGAGGCCCGTGGAGAGATTCCTCGTTGGTGTTCCATGATTCTCCTTGCACGGGCACGGTATGTTCCAGTAGTCACGGGGCAATTTTTTCTTTGCGGGGTGACTGGTAATCGAGACGATATATTTTTTTACAAGTACTGCTTTAGGAGGGCACCTGTAACGGCTAACAGACGCCTCTCGAAAGCACGTGACATTACAAGTGTTCCCGCTGCCGCTTTGGTGCCCTGGAGGCGCCGTGAATAATACGAAATAATGACACGTTGTTACAACTAGTAAATAAAACGTAATAAAGAAATACAATCACGCCGAGGCGCCAACTTTTGGCACAGCGCTCCCGCGCCCGCGCGAGAATCACGAAACGCGAACGAAGAATTTACCGGCCCACGTACAAGTACGATAAAAGTGCACGTTAAGCATCCCCAGACGCCATGAATAACGTTGTCCGGAGCCATCCACTACGACCTCCCCCCTAGCTTTAGTCATCTCGGGACGTTAAAACCTTTAATCACAACAACTCACATCAATACATGCAGGCATACATTCGAAGCTAAACGACTGCATTCGTAAGTCATAGTGAGCCTTGCGAAAGCGTCAAGAATGTCCTAACTTCTGGTAGAGCTCAAAACATACCATGAAAAAAGTCGCTTTTAGGTCCCAGGTCAGCTGCAGATGCGTACACTGTCACTGCAAGACGAAAGTACATGAAACAAGGAGAACACATTCGAAAAAAAAGTCAAGTTAAACGCGCTAAAAGCACGCACAGCATGAACACATACACTTTTTCGAAGCGGCACGCGTGAACTTGGCTCAAACAAAGAGGTTGTGAGGAACCATATCACTTCAAAAAGCCGTGCGTTTTTTGCCCCTTCCTCGAAGTCAGCCCGCCCGATCCACTTTTAGGATAGGATAGGGATAACTTTAATAAAGTGCCGGCAAACGACGGTTTAACGCGTCGTGACGCTGGCCAAGCGTCGACCCGTGGTTATACCCTACTCTGCACTAGCCCAGTTGGGCCCGTTTGCAGTGGGTCATGAGGCTTGTGCTTTTCGAGCACACCCCGGGCCTGCTGGACGGACCGTAGTTGTGAGTCCATGTCTGCAGACTGCAGGACACCTTGAAATTCGGGCGGGTAAGTCCTGGAGGTAGCTGCCATCGGGAACCTGGCACAGTCCCACATGATGTGCCATTGGTCCGCCGGACTCGCTGCACAAACACCGCACAGCCCACTCGGATAGAGCTCTGTATGAAGCACGTGCAGCATTGCCGGGGCGAGGAGTGACGTGGTCTGTATTTGCCTTAGGATTACTTTTCCTTTGTGCGTTGCGCGCACCGGATGGTAAAGAAGCCGTTTGCCGTCGCTTTGTCGGTTGCGGCAACCGAAGGCGGAGCAGCACGGCATCACAACTAAGTTCTCGTCCCTAACACGCTCGATTTGTTCCGTTAGCGCATTCGATCAGTCCGCTTGCGTGTACTTTCGCCGCTCAGGGCGAGCAATAACGGTGGCTGCGCTCTGAAAAGAAAAAAATATATACAAGAGCGCGGAGCCTGCATCCACGTGACACAGATTTATCAATGGGGGAGCGGAGGAGGCTGGGACGACAGAAGGCGTGAAGCAGGAAACGTCGGGGAGAGCGGCTTGGCGGAAAGATCCCAGGATGGCACTAGTTTTGGAAAATTGAGGGGGTTTAAGGGGAGAGCAAAACACGCGCTGCGTGCGAGAGATGTCAGCAAGTCCGCGCTCAGCGCGTGACCTTGGTTACGTCGAGGCCGACCGCAACGCGAAAAGCGGGACTGTGCTTCAAAGAGCTGCGCTCTAAAATAAAATAAATCACAACTACAATAGAAACGACAGATGACTGCAATATAGACTTCCGTCGGCTTTCACTCTGAGTCAATATTTACGTGGAAAAGCTTTCCTATTGTTAAAATTATTGCTAAATATAAGCATAATAAAATCAATGGGCCAAGCTAAAATAAGTGCAAAATTTCCATTAAGTCTAATGTAAGACTATCTCATCAGTGTTGACGCTTTTTTTTTGTTGCAGAACCAAGGACTATAGCTCCTGGTAAGTCGCAGCAAGTGCTTCTTCACGAAGCCTCAATCGACACGATATATGTAGGTTGAAAAAGCCATGCTCATTTAATTGTGCGTTTCAACGTTATTGTCCAGCGCACATTTATTTTGCAGTGTAGTGGAATTTGTGTCATTCAGTGAAATGCTCTACATGCATCACTGACTAAACCACACGGAAAAGTGGGAGCAGTGAGCGTTTTGATAGCCCATCTTAAATATTTCGCGATTCATCCTGACGAGCTTGAATAGATACCTTGCGAAAAGGCGCATTTGCAAAACCTGAGGTGAAGCCGACTTTAGCTGATTAACACGAACTCCAAGGTCAATTATTTCAAGTATAAAAAAAATTCAAAATAGCCACTAATATAACACGAGTTCACGTTTCTAGCACACAATGTGCGCAAGTCAGTCGCGTATCAGTAATCAATGCCGTCACGCAACTCAGGTGGCACGATACTAAGAGCTAACCTTTCGACATACTAACTTGTGTTGATTTGAGGATGACCCTGGTGACTGTCTGCATTTGCCTTTTTGGGGTAGGTATTGCAAAGCTAGCTTCTCATTGCTGCTTGAACTCAAGCTATACCAGCACTGGAGTTCCTGAAAAGACATTTGTGACCATGCGTAACGCAGTAAACTTCCCGCTTGCCTAGCACGTATAACTCAGCGGGTTTATTGCTTAGTAACAATGCGTTGTTTTCTGCAGTACCGCCAACGACGGAGGCACCACCGAGTAAGTCGAGATGTTATATTATTATCAAAATGTCATTTCAAGGTATTACATCTTTAGTCGCGGTTACATGCAACTGTGTATGCATCATTTTTCTTGCTAGTTATGCCGAGCGGTAGTAATGAGGAAATCAAAGGCACTGGACGTTCGGGTAATCTAAACGCTCTGGTAGTTTTTCGTGTGGGAAGAGCAATTTGATTACGAAACACGGAGTAGTTGGGAGGGGCGGGGGGGGGGGGGAGGGCTGCGGAATTATTTGGACCACCTGGGGTTCCTTAGCGTGCAGCGAGCGCTCTGTACACCGGCGCTTTTTCAACTCACTCCCACCAAAATGCAGCAGCCGCAGCCGGGATATTAAACCGCAACCTCGGGCGCAGCATCGCAAGTTGACAGAAGCTGCCCCGCCATGTTGTGCCGAATATTGCCACCCACGATAACTTTGCCTAAGGCACCACATTGTTTGACGGGACACTCGACGGCCTAACCGTTAGCAATGGCGAAACAAACATTTTCTCCTGTATTCCAGTGCCTGAGGCAAATAAATAACTTTCTATTCTTAAGTAGTTGTAATGTTAAAATATGCAACACGTTTCGCTCTAATGGAAGGACAAACTTAATTGCTTCGTAATTACGAATGCGCAGTGTGTCACCTCCCTACTCCTTGACTCCAGTTCAGTGCTGTCTCCGACACCCCGTAATAAAATAAACGAACAGTGACCCATTTGTGGTCAGTCTATGGTAATTTATTACTAAAGGGAGTGAACCGGGAATAATTTTTGTTTATGCAAAGCACGAGAGATATTGCGGCAGTTACCGTTAGGGCAAGGCAATGTCATCGGTCCTTATCAAGTTTTATTGTTTAATTCATGATTTAAAAGAGAGAAAATATGAGTGGACCCGTAGCTGGTGGTTGGTTGGGGGTGGTTGCGGCACGAGTTTATGTCTCGCACCCGGCTGCATATGGTAGCGTGATGGAAGCTTCCGGTTGAAGAAATCTGAAGCTCAGAACAAAGAAAATCGAAGACAAACAGGTTTACTGGCATTTGAATAAAACAAACTCCTGCTTATCCATATGAAATGGAGAAAACGTGAAGGGTTTAGCAACCAGCGTCTTGTTGAGCCTCCTTTCCATGTCCCTGAGCACTTCGAGTCGTCTCGTCCTCCCCCGGCGTGGCAACTCTTTCTTCCCTGTGTGGCGCATCTTCTCTGACGAGAGGAGCTCGTTAAGGGAAAATTAGCAGCGCCCAGCATTGCGTTGGATCTCTCACACAACTATATTGCCAGCGTAGTTGTAGCATTCTCATCTTGTGCGTGACAAACAGCCTGTTGTCTACTGCAGTCATAACATGTTCTAAAACATGTAACTGGTATTAGCGCAAAGAAAAGCAAAATCTTTCACAAGACGCACTGCCACGCAAAATGAGCTCAATTGTGATGAATGAGAATTAATAGTTTGAGATAATAAATACTTTCGTTGGGAAATGATCTCTGAGCTTAGCATAATTAGCTAGAATATCAGAAGTCATACTAAAACTTTAATTGTGAGTATATGTGTACACATGTTGTGCCACACTGTGAGCCCTCATATTTAGGTAGGAAAATCAACCTTTTCTACCGCTATGCTTGATGCACGTTTTTGCGGCTGAAAGAAAAATGCAAAGCTTCTTTGTTTAAAACGGGAACTTAGACCGAAGTTTTGGTCGAACAAAATATATAAGAACTTCCGCTTAACATTGGCTGTAGATATATAATTGTGTGGCGGATAAGACAGGCTTCTTTTTGTTTATCATTACCGTATCTTTGGCGAAACATCTATGATAGATATCTCACCAATCAAAAACTAACATATCACACATAGATAAATATTTCTGTCTAACCTAGCCCCGGCTGCAACCAGTTGATCCATTTTTCGCAGCGAAGCTTTCGATATAACATCTTAATTAGGTCCACGAACGCATGCAGGAGGAATGCCGATACTGTGCTGTTTCTCACAGCTCGATGTATAATCTAAGGGTAAATAGTTCAGATCAAAGACTGCGTGCGATGAGCTTGGGTAGTGCATTGCAATAGCACTGACGACAAGTTCCAGTACTCACGCCTAAACAAAGATAATCAACACGCTGCACTTCAAGTACAGTACTTCAACCCGCGGTAAGCTATGTATTTCAAACTGCTCGTCCAGTGACTTGATGCAGTAGTCCACACGTTTCCTTCTTCGGCCTCTGTATTCTTCTTGTAAACTTAAAAAGAAAATGCAGGAGAGAATTCGATGCCAGCGCATCATAGTAATACGGGGTTGTACACGTGAAAAAAAAGTTTTTTTTCTTTTTTTCCCAATGCTGCGAGCTGTTGAATAATACCACTTTATCAAACAAAAATGACTCATTTCTGTCATCGATAGAAATTACTGGTTTTTGATAAATAAAGAAAAAGTAGCACAGTTCTAATTTCGCAAGCAGGCGACAACCGGCTTAGCCTAATAATTCGCTTGATAAATAAATGCACGCAGCAAGAAAGTTACTGGGATAGAAAGGTTTAGGTACCAGAGCATGAACGAAGAGATAAAAAATTATTGATCCTTTCAGGCCTGATGAAGAAGTATTGTGACGAACTACATCTCACTGTTTCCAAAGTTCGCGAATCTTGGTTGTGGAGCCCGATATTTTGACACATCTATGGGCTACACGAGGACATGAGATGATTTGAAATCATAAACGCAAGATTTGATGAAGGAACATATGAACAAACATTTCGACCAGCAGCATCTTCGACGACTATGTTTTAGTATAAGTTCAGGATAAACGGTTTTGTCACTAAGAATACGTCTAAAATGATGGTGCTCACGCTGCATCCGGTGATACAAATCACGCGCATAGAAATATAAATACCGTAATTTCCAACAGCCGATCACGTTTTTGTCTGAGCCTATAATTCGCTTATCACTCGTCTGTACTTAAGCTAATCTTGGTTTTTGGTGGAATATTGTGGTGTATAAGAGGGCTCTGACCGCAGTTTGAAGTTTGCGAGAACAGCTTTACACCTGGATTAAGAGACGAATCAGGTATGCATTTGTTAATCCTGCTTTCCGATTATCGCTTAAGCCGGTTTGTGGTAGCAGTAACGCTTAGTCATGTTTTTGCATGAATGTTGTAGCGCTGCCAGAACTCTTTGAAACAACCTACGAATATGTCATAAGCGACCAAATACTTGTTTTTATAACTTGTTTTGTTTTTCTCAGTGAGTGGCAAATTAATTTCACAAGGACGGTCTTAGAATGTTGCATGCAGGATAAGTGTTGAAGGCATTCTGTATTTATATGAATGGTTTCGCTATTATAACAGGGCCTAAATACTTTAATGCACACATTTCGATCTATTCTATTCCTTTCTTATCATAAACCACCCATGAACAAGACCAACTATGTAAGGCGATAACTTTGGCTGAACGCCTTTTGAACCACTGACGAAGCGGGGCAAGAAAAAAACGAATTGGAATCGAATCGTTACGTGATCATTGCCAATGAATCTATTTATTTAACCATAATATTTATTCCTAGTAAAATATTCACTCTTTCTCCTTTTTTTTTTTCGCACAGCGGAGGCCCAGAAGCCCGGTAAGAAATAGCACGTTTGGCCCAAGTACACGATCGACAGCTGACATGTTAGTAAAGGCAAATTATTTCGTGCGCCTTGGCACACATAGATGGAGCACATTACGCACACGTATTCATATTGTTAGCAGTCACAGTCAAAAAGCATACATGGCCAATCTACTGCTACGATTGCTGCTGCTCACGAATTTCTGGTGGGGACCTGTCTGTTGAATGCCACAGTGAGCTTCTGCGAACAGTCTTCGCGTCCAACTTCATCAAACCACATAACCTAAAAGTATTAGAGAATGCTTGTCCAGCTAACGATATCGACGATGGTGCTATCTTTTTTATCGTAAACAGTTCTTAATACCCAGCGAAACTTACTCGGAAATTAATATTTACTTAGTCTTGATGTGCCGGCTGATATGGTGTCCCTTGCGTAAAGAACTTTTAAAGAAGGCTACTTCGTGTAACAACACTAAATAAAAGGCACCAGACTAGAATGGAATGGCAGATTACACTCCTCGTCAAATTAAGGAACCCGAGTCATTCACGCGTTTCCTCGTCGCTTGTGTTAGCACTGAATTTTGCTTTAACCATATTAACTCCTTCAGAAGAAAACAAGTACTCTTTGGCGTAACCACAAACATGTTATCTTCTTGGTAGACGAAGTGAATATAATACAAATAAGAACTAAAATAGTAACAAGGATGACCGCATTATAGACTTCAGTCGGCTTTCATTTGTTGTCATGTTATGTGTGCGATCGTTTCCTTCGTGCTAAAATTATTCCTAAATTGTAAGTACAATAAAATAACTAAAACAAGGTGAAATAAACGCTCAATGTTCACAGAATGTAATGTAGCGCAATATCGTCAGTGTAGACGTTTTTGTTTGTTGCAGAAGCAAGGACTAGAGCTATTGGTAAGTCGTAGCAAGTCCTTCTTCAGGAAGCTTCAATCGACACGACATATGTAGGTTGCTGAATGCACCGTAATTTAATGGCGCGTTTCGAAGTGATTCGGCGGCAAGCCTATATTTGGCATAGTTCGTGAATATGTGTGATTCAGTCCAATGTTCGAGATTTGTAACTATAGAACGACATGGTTAAAGTGGGACTAGGGAACTTTTTTTTCAGAAGAATGATGCACTGGACAGTCTATTCTAAGTAACCCGTGGTACATCATGGCGAGCTTGTATAGATTCCTCACGCAAAATAGCCATTTGCAATACCTGTGATGAATTCACCTTCAATGTCATCGACACGAACTTCGAGATCCAATAAGTCAAGTATAACAAAAATCGTAATGTAAGCACTAATACCCCATGGCTCTATGTTGTAAGGCACACAATTTGCGCAGCTCATTCTCACAACAATAAATAATCACGTCCCCCATACCATGCGGCGCCATCATCATCATCTTGGTTACGCCCACCGCAGGGCAAAAGCCTCTCCCATACTTCTCAAACTACCCCGGTCATGTACTAATTGTGGCCATGTTGTGCCTCCAAACTTCCTAATCTCATTTGTCCACCTAACTTTCTGTCGCGCCCGGCTACGCTTCCTTTCCCTTGGAATCTAGTCCGTAACCCTTAATGACCATCGGTTATCTTCCCTCCTCATTACATGACGTGCCCACGCCCATTTCTATTTCTTGATTTCAACTAAGATGTCATTAACGCGCGTTTGTTCCCTCACTCAATCTGCCTTTTTCTTATCCCTTAACGCTGCACCCATCATTCTTCTTTCCATAGCTGGTTGCGTCGTCCTCAATTTAAGTGCAACACTTTTCGTAAGTCTCCAGGTTTCTGCCCCGTACGTGAGTACTGGTAAGAAACAGCTGTTATACACTTTTCTCTTGAGGGATAATGGCAACCTGCTGTTCATGATCTGAGAATGCCTGCCAAACGCACCCCAGCCCATTCTTGTTCTTCTGATTATTTCACTCTCATGATCCGGATCAGCAGTCACTACCTGTCCTAAGTAGATGTATTCCCTTACCACTTCCAGTGCCTGGCTACCTATCGTAAACTGCTGTTCCCTTCTGAGACTGGTAAACATTACTTTAGTTTTCTGCAGATTAATTTTTAGTCCCACCCTTCTGCTTTGCCTCTCTAGGTCAGTGAGCATGCATTGCAGTTGGTCCCCTGAGTTACTAAGCAAGGCAATATCATCAGCAAAGCGCAAGTTACTAAGGCATTCTCCATTTACTCTGATCCCCAATTCTTCCCAATCCAGGTCTCTAAATACCTCCTGTAAACACGCTGTGAATAGCATTGGAGAGATCGTATCTTCCTGCCTGACGCCTTTCTTTATTGGGATTTTGTTGCTTTCTTTATGGAGGACTACAGTGGCTGTGGAACTGATATAGATATCTTTCAGAGTTTTTTACATACGGCTCGTCTACACCCTGATTCCGCAATGCCTCCATGACTGCTGAGGTGGCGCCATACAAGGACATAACCTTTCCTCGTATTAACTCGTATTTGTAACTCGCTGCGTTTGCCCGTTCGAAGTAGTTGTTGCAAAGCTAGAGTCCCATTGCTATTTCAATGCACGCTGTTCCTCCTCTGGAGTGCCCCTAAAGACGTTTGAAACCTTGCGTAACGCCGTAAACTTCCGATTTGCCTAGCAGTTATATTTGAGTGGGTTTCTCATTCAATAAATAATCTCTGTTGTTTCCTGCAGTACCGCCAACGACAAAAGAAGCAACGAGTAAGTGGAGATGTCATATTATCATGAATACCTCATTTCATCAGCAAATAATGCCTGAAAGTTGTGGCTCTACTACAAGCATCCTTTCGATTTTGCAACTGCGCTGACAGGAATGCTGTATCAGTCAATGTGAATCGTTCAGGCGACAATGGCGTCAATGCCAAGTGTTTTCTTTGAAAATCGCTACTCGAGAAGGGAGTGGGGGTACCATGCCTTCAGTCGCGCTTGCATGCAATTTTTTACACAAGGTGTCTGGCCAGTGCTATCGAGCCGTAGGCACGACGAAAACAAGGGCTCTTGATATTCTGGTAAACAGAACGGTCCGCGTAATCAGCCTGTATGCAAATGAAATTCTGGTATTTTTACGTGAGAGAACAGCGAACAGTGAGAGAACAGAGCACGTCGTAGTTCGGGGGGCCTCCGAATGCCTAGAAGCGGTTGAAAAAAGAACGAAATTCAATAGAATCGGCATGTGATGATGGCCAAAGAATCCATTCCTTTGGACATACTATTTATTGAATGTAAAATATTCACTCTCTTTTTTTTTATCTTTTTTTCACGCAGCGGAGGCCCAAAAGCTCGGTAAGTAATGCCACGTTTTGGCCTAGCATCCCGTTCGAGAGCTACCGGTTAGAAAAGCGAAAGTATTGCACGCGCTAAGCGCATTCGCACACGTTGATGAAGCATAATACGCGCATATTTTGATGGTATTAGTGGTCGCAGTGAATATGTGTACATCTGTAATATACTGCTACGATTGCTGCATCTCACTAATTTGCTGCTACTGCGGACAGGAAACCCGTCCATCTTCATCAAACGATCACACCTACGAGTATTAGAGAAGGCTTTTCAAGCTTCCCATTTCGAAGACGATGGTACATTTTTAAAGAAAATTGTTTTTATACGCCACGAAAGTAACTCGGAGAGTAACATCTAATTATTCAAGATGTGTCGGCGCGTATGGTGACGCTTGCAGAATATATGTTTAGACTACTTAGTGTGACAACACATAGGACACAGCAGATTAGCACGGAAGGCCAGATCACACTAACTATCAGATTAAGACACCTGTGTATTGCACCTATCTATTGCGTTAGCGCTGATTTTTCTTTTTTTTACCATAGCTAGTCCACCAGAAGAGAACAAGTACTCTTTGACGTGACAAGAAGCTTGGTAGCTTCCTGGTTGACTCGGTAAAAAAATTGGCCGACGATTACGCTTATTGGTAATGCAATCTTTGAGCACAGTTATTTGAACAACAGGCATCCGCATGCAGAACGCAAAGTGCCAAACAGAGGCGGTTCTGCGTTTCGTATTGGGCAGCACACAGCGCGATCCGCCGTTTTCGAGTCGGCGCTCCGATGACGCAGCATCCCGCCATATTATAGTGGGTTACCACCGCGGAGAGTAGGGGGCGGGGAATTAGCTATTATTATTTAAAGTTTCTTTTGGGGTGGGATGAGCAAACGGGTTGAGAGCAGTGGTATTGAGTGGAGGTCACACACTCATTCTCTCACAGACGGGCATGTATGAGGCCGCACAGGGTTGGGGCGTGGGAAGTAGAAGTAAGGGAACGAAACCCTATAACTGTCTTTCTAGTCAACGCAACGGCACTGCGTCCGATAAGTGAAGGCATAGGGCAAGAGTGGAGGCGGTAGAGGGACAGCCAGGCGCAAGCACTTCTGGAGGCGACAAATGCCGCTGAGGAATGCGCCCCGATAACGGGGAAGCGAGAGACACGTCTGAGAGCCGTACAGCCATGCGAGGCGGAGACGGAAGAGCGGACAGCCGTGGATCACGGGCGAAGCGGCAAGGAGCGCCCGCCGCCGGCACCGCAGCAATACCGCGACAGCGGGGGCGGAGACAGCGAGGGCGGAGTGGACCGGAGCGGCTAGAGTCACCGCAACGGCGCTGCGCGGAGGAAGGAGCTGCCTAACAGGGTGGAGACACTGCCTTTGTGAGCGCCATATTGCGGCGAGCGCATATACCGCCGGCATTGGTGCGTCGGCTGATATTCTTGTTTAGTAGGCGTTAGCGCCAGCAAGTTCAGGTGTATGAAGGTCTTGCACATTTACTCGCAATCCTAAGCTCTTCTTGCACACAGAAGTAAAACTGAGTATGCTTGTATGCATAGATTTAGAGTAAATGACTACTGCGCAGCAGGGTGCGCGTTGGCCAACTGGGATTCTCATACGAATGAATTACTTGACTAGATAGACTGCTTCATAAAGGAACGTCTCCCATTGCTGTCGGGCATGAGAGCTTATAAGGTGCATAACATGCAGCAGGCTTCAATTGTGTCTCTTGTTAAAAATCAGCAGCAAATGTGCTCGGCTATCAATTATTGAACAGTATGCCCGCCGCTATCTCCCGAATTCAATTTGAAGCCCGTAAAGGAACTTTGAGATAACATGCTAAAGACAACAACAAAATTCTTTGTACCGACATCGCCGCGCGTGGCTCGAATCAATCGAGATAAATCTGGTCGCATCTTGCGTCACAGAAAAGCTGATAATGCGGTGTGCAGCCCGCGTTAAGAATGACCAAACAAATAAAAGCAAGCTTCGCGGCATTATTCTAACCACACAATGTGGGTACCTAAAAGCGTACCGATGAAATATTCTTGTAGGAATCAGCATGGGTGTTATGGCTTACCTCTCATATATTCG
The DNA here is from genome assembly GCF_023375885.2 of Dermacentor andersoni. Lineage (NCBI taxonomy): Eukaryota > Metazoa > Arthropoda > Arachnida > Ixodida > Ixodidae > Dermacentor > Dermacentor andersoni. The sequence goes on from NC_092821.1 coordinate 97,896,297, forward strand.
AGTCATCATTCGCATTCTGGTCTTTACGCCTCGCTTTCTCCTGCCATTCTTGCCTCCGTTCCTTATCCCGTGGAAAGCGAAAACACTGCATGTCTTTCGTGGTCGAACCGGCACACAGCGGTACACAACACCATGGCATGCTGGTTTTTGCGACTGGATACAGTTCAATCGCCCAGCACCTGGCGCAGAACACCGGAGCTTCGCAAACTCCCCAGCAATGCTACTTTTCCAATGCTGGAAGGAACGGGCTAAGCAAGCGACTCACCCCAATATGGGGACCAGGAAGCAAAGCGGCGGCGCGGCGCAGGCCAGAAGGTGTCCCCACCGGGTACGGCGGCGCTCTACATCGAGGCACCCTAGAAGGGGACGAGAGTATAGGCGAGAACACGTGATCTGGCTTTGGAGGACAAGGGTAGAGCAAAATTCGCGCCACGGGCGAGAAATGGCAGCTGGAGCGCGCGCAGCTAGAGCAGCGCGTGACCTTGGTTACAGCGAGGCCGACGGCGACGCGAAAAGAGGGAACGGGCTCCAAAGAGCTGCGCTGGTAAATAAAATGTGGAATCGTTTCCTTCATTTCGAAACTATTGCTAAAATATAAGCATGATATAATGAGTAGGCCAAACTAAAACAAGCGCGAAATTTCCATAAAATGCAATGTAACACTAACTCATATGTGTTGACGCTTTTTTTTGTTGCAGAAGCAAGGACTAGAGCTCTTGGTAAGTCGTAGCACGTGCTTCTTCATAAAGCCTCAATAGACACGAGATGTGTAGGTTGAGAAAGCCATCTTTGTTTAATTGTGGGTTTTCGACGAAATTCTCCGGCACACATTTATTTTGCAGACTAGTGTAATATGTGTGATTCAGTGAAATGTTCTACATGAATAACTGACAAAACCAAACGGGAAAGTGGAAGCAGGGAACGTTTTGTTGAGATGCATCATCCACTTAATAGCCTATCCTAAATATCTCGTGATTCATCATGACGAGCTTGAATAGATACCTCACGAAAAGGCACATTTGCGAAACCTGAGATGAAGCCACCTTCAGCAGGAACTCCGAGGTCAATTAAGTCAACTTTAAGAAAAAAATTCAGAATCTAGCACTAACATACCATGAGTTTATGCTGTGAAGCACACAATTTGCGCAAGTTATTCGTGCAAGAATAATCAATCCCGTCACCCAATCCAGGTGGCACCACACTATGAGGTAACCTTTCGACATACTAATTTGTGATGGTTTGAGGTTGCCTGTGGTGACTGTCTGCATTTGCCTTTCTTGAGGTAGTTATTCCAAAGCTAACTTCTCATTGCTGCTTGAACTCACGCTGTAGCATCTCTGGAGTGTCTGAAAATACATTTGTGACCATGTGTAACGCGGTATACTCTGCCGTTTGCCTAGCACATGTAACTGAGCGGGTTTATTGCTTAGTAACAATACGTTGTTTTCTGCAGCACCGCCAACGACGGAGAAACCGCCGAGTAAGTCGAGATGCTATATTATTTTTAAAACGTCATTTCATTAGTAAACAATGTCTGATATTCTTGCGCCTGCTACAAGCATATTTTCGATTTTGCAACTACACAGACATAAACATTGCATAACTCAATATGCCGTCAATGTGAAGTGTTTTTTTTAATCGCTGCTCGAAGAGCGAATCTCACAGTACGTGTAACACCTTTAGTCGCGGTTGCGTGCAACTTTAGCGCAACTTTAGTCGCGTGCAACTTCCGTCGCGGTGGCGTGCAGCGGTAGTAAAGAAAAAATCAAGGGCACAGGATGTTCGGGTCAACTGAATGCTCGGCGTACTCAGTGTGTCTGCAAATGAAACTCTGAGAGTTTTACGTGTGAGAAGAGCGATTTGATTACGAAACATGCCGTAGTTGGGAGGGGTGGGGGGGAGGGAGCAGTGGAATTATTTGGACCACCTGGGGTTCCGTAAAATGCAGCCAACGCTCAGTACACCGGCGCTTTTTCAAATCGCGCCCACCAAAATGGAGCAGCGGCCGCCGGGAATTTAAGCCACGATCTCGGGCCCAGCATCGCAAGTCGATAGCAGCTACGCCGCCACAATTTGTTCATCACTGCCACACAGGATCACTTTTCCTGAGGCACCACATTGTTTGACGGGGTACTCGACGGTCTAACCGTTAGGCATGGCGAAATAAACATTTTCATTTTCTTTTTTTTTTTAATTTATACGAGTTAAAAGGCAGAAAAGTTGAGCGGAACCATAGCCGGTGGTTGGTTGGGGGTTGTTGCGGAACGAGCTTGTGTTTGAACGAGGTTTCCTGGCACTTTAATAAAACTTATTCCTATGGTTCCATAGGAAATGCATAGGAATGCATATGCATAGGAAAAGCATAGGAATGAAGTGTTTAGCCTTGAGCCCTTCGCGTCGTCTCGGCCACCCCTGGATTGGGAATTCGTTCTTCCCTTTCTGACGCATCTTCTCGGACGAGGGGAGCTTTCCGCCTCTAAGACGAGGGGAAAATTAGAAGCGCCAAGCATTGCGTGGGATCTGTCCTCCGACTATGTTGCCAGTGTAGTTCAAGCAATCTCCTCTTGTGCGTGACAAAGAGCATGTTGTTACTGCAGTCATAAGAGGTTCGAAAACATGCAACTGGTATAATTGCAAAGGGAAGCAAAATCTTTCCTAAGACACAATGGCCACAAGATAAGCTGAATTTTGATCAAGGAGAATAAACAGAGTTAGACAGAAGAAATATTTTCGTTGAAAAAGTATCTCTGAGCATACCTTAATTAGCTAAAATATCAGAAGCTATACTAATACTTTAATTGTGAGTACATGTGTAGCATCTTATGCGACATTGCGACTCCTCTTATTTAGATAGCAAAATCAACCTTTTCTACCGCTATGCTTGATGCTCCTTTTTACGGCTGAAAGAAAAATGCGAAGCTTCTTTGTATAACACATAAACTTGGCCCAAGTTTTGTTCCTACAAAATATATAAGAACCTCCGCTTAACATTGGCTGTAGATATGGAATTCTGTGGTGGAGTGGACAGGATTGTTTTTGTCTATTGTGGCGGCGGCTTTGGCCAAACATCTATAATACATAGCTCACCAATCAAGAAGTAACATATTACGCATAGATAAATATTTCTAGCGACCTGCCCTAGTGCCGGCTGCAACCAGTGGCAACTCGTTTTCGCAGCGAAGCTTTTGATATATAGTTTTAGGTATTTCCACGAACGCATGCAGGAGGAATGCTGATGTTGTGCTATTTCTTACAACTCAATGTATAATACAAGTATAAATAGTTCAGAATAACAACAGTGTACTAAGAGCTTGGCTAGTGTTTTGCAGAAAGACATATGATAAGCTCGAGTACTCATACCTAAAAAAAGAGAATCAACAAACCGCACTTGAAGTAATGTACTTGAAGATCTGGTCAACTCTGTATTTAAACCTGCTCTTCCAGTGACTTTATGCAGTAGTCCACTCGTTTCCTTTATGGGCCTCTGAAATGTTCTTGTAAACTAACGCAACATAAGCAGAAAATTAGCTGCCAGTGCATCATGGGAATGCGGGAATGTCCGCATGAATTTTTTTTCTTTTTTAAGAGTGCGGCGAGCTATAGAATAATACCTTTATCAAACAAGAAATGACTCATCTCTGTACTCTACAGAGATGATTGGTCACTGATAAGTGATAAAGAAGGACAGGTATATATATCGGTTGACAAATAGACGCTCGCACCCAGAACATTACTGGGATGGAAAGGTTTAGGTACTAGAGCGCGAACGAAAAGATAAATTATCGATTCTTTCAAGCCTGATGAAGAGTATTGTCACGAACTACATCTCACTGTTTTCACCAAAATTCGAGAATCTTGGTTGTGGAGTACGATAATTTGACCCATCTATGGACTACACGAGGACATGACGTGATTTGAAATCATAAACGCAAGCGTCGGGAGGGGACATACGTACGAAGCCTTTGACCAGCAGCATATTCGACGATTGTGTCTTAGTATACGTTTAGGATAAATGGTTTTCTCACTACGAATATGCTTAAAACGATGGTGCTCACGCTGCATCCGGTGATAGAAATCAGGCGCCTTGCAATATAAATACCCTAATTTCCATCACCTCGTCACGTTTTTGTCTGAGCCTATAATTAGCTGATCGTTTCTCCAAACTTGAGCTAATCTAGCTTTTTCATGACATATTCTGGTGTATGAGAGTGCTCTGACCGTGATTTGAAGTTTGTGAGAACACCTTTACACCTGGATTAGGAGACGAATCAGGTATGTATTTGTTACTCCTGCTTTCTAATTATCACTTAAGCCGGTTTGTGGTAGCGCACATGCAACGCTTAATTTTGCTTTTGCATGAACGTTGTAGCTCTGCCTGAACGCTTTAAAACGAGCATATGCATATGTCAAAGGTAACCAAACACTTGTTTTTAAGTCTTATTTTGTTTTTCTCAGTGAGTCCCAAATTATGTTTATGAGGACGTTCTTAGAATATTGCATGCAGGGGTGCTATGCAGGATGCGCCGAGTTTCTCGTTCACCCGAGTTTTACCCGAGTTTGCTCGACGGCAGTCAGTGAACGGAGATAGCCCGAAACGCGCCGAAGGTGCAGGCAAAAAAATATGTAGACAAAAAACCGCGAATGACAACATGAGCGCACCCTGCGCGGCACGCTGCTTCCACGCTTCAAGCGCAGAAGAATGCACAACGAAACGCGCCAGCGCCGCGTATAGTTATCAACGGATTATCGCAACTTAGCAATACCGTGACTGTTTCGCTGTCTGTCTGCACACTTGCCGTGAGCCGCTTGCCACGCCTTTCCCGGGCGCGTCAAGGGCGTGCCTCTTCTTTCGGGCGCTATCTTTCTATCCTCCATCAAATGCGAACAGAGTACATGCGGCGCATTCTTGCACCTACACTTTCACTCAAATGAATATGTTAAAATACAACAAATAGAATAACGAACATTTTTATTTCTTTTAGTATCTGTTTTTCGTTTTCAACGCTAGAAATTTGTGATGACAAACGCAGATCGAGCAAATTATTAAATTTTGCACTTCTTGCCGCGAGTGGCGACAGTGACGCGAAAGCTTAGAAGCGGTACATTGAAGCGGTCGCACGCACGAGGGCTTTCATATGGTGATAAGGTGGCTAGGGGCGCTGCAGTGCTATTCTCAATAAAGTCGGTCATGATCCATGGAGGGTCATGGCCACTCTTTCTCTATTAGGGGAATAGAAACGCAGCGCCGCGGTACGGCTGTTCATCGCAGGCGCTTCACTAGGCTATTAAGGCCCCCGCTTTACCAACTAAAAACGACACAGCGGCTGTCGCTGCGAAATGGCGGTATGGTATTTTAGAGTGCGTAGTGACGCAGTTCAGTGAAAATGTACCAGTTGATCTTTGTGCGCGAAGCCTCTGTGATACATTGCGAAAAGTGCGTGCTTCCCCAGCGACACAATTCATCGCTTGTCATCGCTTGCCCAGTGAAGGTGCCTCTGAGCGCATGTACGCAGTATATGAGTGTGTTGTGCAGTCGAAGGTGCTTGCGGATTACCTCTGCTGGAGCCAGCAGCGATCGCAGATGGATATCGTAACGACACCGCAGCACTCGCATTTTGGCAGGTGAGGGCTCTTGTGCGCAGGTATGAAATCAGATTTCGAACGGAGAGAGGTGTTGGAACTGTTGAGTGCGCAGTGCTTGTGATGAGGAAATGCCATTGCACTGGGTCTAGAGGAGCGAGCGATTCTCGGACGCTGATCGTGTTAACGACGCTGTGGCTCCGTTTCATCACCGATGACAGAGCAGCCATCTCAAACGACTGCTGCAATACGCACTCCTCAGCATCGTCGTCCCACTCGGCGCATCGACGCCTTGCAAGCAGCTACAGTGACGTGCCGATAATTATTTACTGTGCGCTACGCGCCACAATGCAGGCAATGAAACCGTGTTGTGCGGCCATCTCAGCCCGAGAAAATGTATGCACAAGCCAGCGACAGTCAACGCTTTGTTTTTGATAGTGGTGCTCAGTACATGACCGATGACAGTGCGTTGTGCGTGTTTTATGTCGGCGGTCAAGATTGTTGATGCCTCTCAGCTCGACACCGCGTCGCTGTTGCCGGAAGATAAGTTGGGCGTGGCCCGACTGTAGTGGGTGCGCGCGCAAGAGTTACATGCCTCGCGCGGGGCGTGACCTCTGGTTTTGATTGACAGGCGAACTCGTGCTAAACTCGTACATCGCGAAAGCCCCTCCGAGTTCAACTCGTGAGCATGGCGGCGGCAGCAGCAGCCTGTTTCATTGCATCCAGAGGCAGCAAGCGTCAGTATGACCGTCCGGACCCGTTCACCTACATGACCGACGGGGAGTTTCAGCGTCATCTTCGCCTGTGGAAGACATCACTGCGCTGGCTGTGTGACGAGCTAGGCGAAGACTCTAGTCTGCGGAGACAGTGTGGCGGGCTTCATTCGCTCAATGTCGTAGAGCAAGTCATCTGCGCCCTCCGTTTCTACGGGACTGGGAATTTTCAGGGAAACGTCGGCGCCGAGCGTTACATTGGACGCCATCAAACTACTGTTAGCCACTGTGTCAGAGATGTGTCTGACGCGCTTATCGATGCGGCAGTGCGTAAGCGGTGGCTAGCTTTCCAGAATACTGCGGCTGAGCGGGCATATATAAAAGAATGCTTCCTACTTCGTGGGAACATTACGAACGTAGTCGGGTGTGTGGACGGAGCGTACGTAGGAATTAAGGTGCCTTCAATGTCAGCGTTACTGTGATTAACATTGAAGCAATGTTTAGACACGCCATATTACGAAGTTTGTCACCTCTGTGTAGCCGACTTAAATTTTGTGTTAGCGACATCTCACATGCGGCTGCTTATGATACTGACTTTTTCGCTGGTTGATGACTTTTTGCCGATTGTTATACTTGTCTGTCAGGGTGCCTTCCAAATGGCTCACTTGGGAAAGAGGTTAATTAAGTATAAATACATAAATGGATATCACAAATTGTGTGAAGTAACCTATGAATCCTAATCTCATAAAGAACTTGGGGTTCTTCATTGGTGAAGTTACTTAGTATGCACAATGCTGAATTTTTGGCATGCGTAATCTATCGGCCGCACTATGAAACAGCGAGGCATTGCACAATTTGTTGCAGCGCGAGATGTGGATGTTGCGCCAAGCCGGTTTTGCCTATGCATTTGTGGCTAAATGAAAATGCATTGAGAATCTTAGTGTGTTGGCATGCATGAAGAAAATACCTCAGATTGTTTGCTCTGTTCACTGTCGATGCATGTGCCAGAGGTTCAGGGTATCTTCTTTTTTTTGGGGGGGGGGGGGGGGGGCGGCGCTAATCTGGATGGATAAATTGTATGTTTTCGTGTCATAATGCGGCTCTAATTCTTAAGCAGTAGAACAATGCACATCGAATGCTCTGCAGAACTCTCTGTACGTGAAGATGTCATGAACCACCAAGGCAAAATTACATATCGGGAGAAATGTGGTGCAGATGCCAATGAAAATTGGGTCTTTAACCCACTATGATTAAAAATAAAAATTGCAGAGCAGATAGACCATTTGTACAGCTTTAGAGCAATGATTACACAAAACGTGATATGCTCAAACGAGTAAACGCTTGCCGCAATGCCAAAGTAGGCTGAGCGACATGCGGCATGTATTGGCATTGAACATGTCTCGTAACTGTTATATTTATTGTAAGCCTTCGCTATCACACCTTTCCCTCCGGTACTCCCTTCACTGAAACGTGGCACTGTCTTTTCATTGGTGCCATGATAATAATGGTAACGGCAGCAGCAAGGCTGGTTATTGCTTGCCCCTTTGATTCCTGCGAGTTTAGTGGTAAAGAATATGGCACCAGCATACATAGACCTGTGCTGCAAAATTTAACATTTGTGATTTTTTGGAGAGCTAAATTGTGCTGGGAAATTTCAAAGATGTGCACCATTGTGGCCTAATAACTAGAGCATTGGTGAGGTTGAAGACTGGGTGTATTGGTATAGAAGCTTGAAGTTTAATTGCACAACAATTCGACAGGACACAAAGAAGAGAAATACACCAGCAGAATGCTTTGCTGTGTGTGTTACTCTTCTTTGTGTGCCGCTGAATTGTTGTGCGATCCAACTTCGAATAGAGCATTGGGCTTCTTTGGTGCAGGACCGAGGAAGTGTGAGCTATTCGACAACATGCCAGTGCCTTGCCACACAGTTATGGAAGTCGGAAGGTTTGCAAACAAAGCTTTGCTTTCAAATCCACCTGCTCATGTAATACAAGCACTGACTGAAACAACCATCACACAAAAATAATGGCGAAATCAATGGCCTGTGAAAAGTGTAATTTGTATATTGACACTGTTGACATACTAGGTGTCATACCGGCCTCAATACTGTACTGGACAGAGCAGTTTGTGTCCTATGTGAAGCACAACCTCCCATTACATGCTGTGCAGATAACCAAGCTCAGTTTGTTTTGACGTGCTACACAACATTCACTGTAATCTGTTTTTGATTCTAAAGAAGTGCCAAACACCACCTCTTTTTCAAGGACGTCATGGGAACATTTGGCGAGACCATTTTTACAGCGCCTCATAATGGAAGTGTGGCCAGCCAGCTTTGCTTGGATGCCTTTATAGATTTCTGCTCCTGCACTGTGTGCTATCAAGTTGCAGAAGTCTATGCAACTGGTGCAAGGCATTACGTGTTTTTATAGTCGGATACAACTTTATGAGGCTGCGGAAACTGCACTTTAAGGCAGGTGAACACAAACCTGCACCAATGGGCACGCACTCTAGACTGACATCGTGCCGCCGGACAGACTAATACCTGCTCGTGGAGAGGGACTATTTCTTTAGACGTGGAGACAATCGGCTGCTGCGCTTTGGTCATCTGGCCGGGCCTCTCCTGTCTTCTGAAGTTTTATCCGACTGTAAAGGATGCTGCTTTTCATACAACACAAAGTACAAAGTGTACAGTTATTTGGCCTATGAAATGGATACATAAGAAGTGTGCTATGATGTGTGAAATATAGTACATGCGATTATAAGACAATGTTAAAGAATATGTGGTATCGAACATGCATGTAATGGCACATTTGAATCGGGGAGTGTTGAAGTCATATGCACAGTCTATAGGTGATAGCATTATTAAGCTCCTGCTGTTTCCTGTCTTCATTGTGAATTACACACACTGTTCATCTTGTGGCTAATCAACACGCACTGTATTCTTGCACATAAAAAGAACAAACAGCACAATGACGTGTATGCTGCATTAGTGTATTTTTTATTTACATGGTCCAAGAGTGGCACAGGTTGTCTTACGTTTCTGCCTATTTTGAAGGGACACCAAGTGCATGTTACAAGTCTCCTGATATGCACAGCACAATGTTTACTGCAATAATGTTATTCATGTTCTTGAATAATGAACAAAATATTAAACTGAAAGCTCCTTTATAAGGTGCCTTCTGTGGGCTCAACAGGAGAGCAGTGAGGGCACCGATACTACTGTTGCAGAGCAGCCCTCTGGACCTTGCCACACTCTCAAGAGCACGTGCCTGGCGCTCGCCTACTGCCACCAGGCGGTTGAGTGCCTCCAGCAGCAGAATGTTTTCCTGCAAAAAAGTGTACTGGAATGAATCAGCCGCATACAAACCATTATTTACAAAGAAAAATGCTCGTTGCACTAGTAGTACTAAGTGCCCTTAACTGTGGAAGCCTTTAGTGTAGTATGCATAATAGAACAATGTGTTGGGACAACGTTGCTTTATTTTTCATAACTGGGGTTTTCTTTTTCAGAGCCAATTGTCATGTTGATTAGTGCGCCAGCAGCTGAGGTGGCCCCGCACCTTCACGAGTCTCTACTGTCAGCCCTACAAACCTATTTTTGTTCGCTGCAAAACAAATGCCTCGCCCTACAATCCCGTCTTATACCAGCTGATTGCATCCTATGCCTACAAACATCATATTTTTGGCCCATTACGCAATTTTCTACCATCCTCAAGTGTAGTTCTCTCTCCTTGACATCCATTCTGACACGCTTATGTAATCACCTGTTATGAATTGGCACCAAGTCATCGAATACGTGCATGGCCTGCCTGCCGATTCCTTTTTTTTTTTCTTAGTCTCAACTAGCATATCAGTTGCCACGGTTTACTACGCCACTGTCTTCCTGCTTTAATGGTATCTCCAACAATTTTTGTTACTTCGCTTTCTGCACAGTCCTTGACATCTCAAGTTTCTTTGTTAACCTCCACGTTTATGTCTCATATTGCATAACCGGTAGAGTGCAATGGCTCTAAACTTCTTTCAATGATATCGGTAACGTGGCGATCACAATTCGGTAATGCCTTTCATGTGCTGTTCAACCCATGAAATTTTTATATAAGTTTCCTGCTTTATATCAGTACCTGCTATTGATATTTCACCTGGATAAAGATACTCTTCCATAAATTTTGCGGGCTTAATGTCACTCATGAATTTCTGTTATCTCACCAAGTTAGTGAAGGTTACCTTCATCTTTTCCATATTTTCGCGGGCCCACTTGCATGTAAAAGCACGAGCACTCATTGGTTCTCACTGCCTTCTTTAAACTGCTGGACATTCAGTTCGTTACTACGAAAGCGACTTAATCCATGCACTCTTATTATGCTAAATATGAAACAGTAGAAATATGCTTATCTGCAGTTTGTTGAAGTCGCCTTCACTGTGTTGGTAGCGAGATCCATCGTCGGTACCACCTCCTTGTCGCATCATAGCTATATAGGATGTCTACCTTTTGCCCACACTATGTAATATTCATGACGCTCGCAGTCACGCAGAGTGGAGGAACTCAGCGCACTCGCAGAAGCAGCACCGGACAAGTTGTTCCTTCAGCACTGCGCAGTGAACAGTAGGTGCGCGTTGCGATCTGCAAAATCGCCGAAGCTATTGGCAGTCTTTCGGCGTGCACGGAAAGATTGCTCACGGAGGAACAGAACTATCCAAGAAATAGTGGTCATCGTCGAGCCTGATCACTACGCACACTGCAAGCTCGTTGTACTAGTTTGTTTACACTGTGCGCCTCCGATGCTTAGCCGCCATGCTCGCCCGGTGAATGGATGTGATGACGCCACCAGAGCGTTCCCTCGTGGTATAATGCGAAGCGTACTAAATTACAAATTAATGCGCATTCGGTGTACATGTTGTAAGCTTTAAAATGCTTCTAAACCACGTTAAACTAAGTAATAATATTGTACTAAATGCGTTTGCTTTATAACTCGCTTGTGTATTTAATGCACTCGGTGGAACGACAAACAAGTGAAAGAAGGCACGACCATGCACCGACGGTATGATCACGTGAGCCCCAGTTTGTCGACCGCCCAGAAGGCAACGCCCAAGGAATGATAGATAGCCAGCCAGAGTGAATCCAGATAAACCAATGAAACTGGAGGCTTGTCGAAAGATAAACTGTGTCTCGGTACCATTCGTGCTTTCATCTTCGGGTGTCGCCAGAGCTCGTGAAGATCCCGAGTTTCGCCAAACTCGGCGCATCCTGCATAGCACCCCAGGATGAGTGTTAGAGGCATCCTGCATTTAAATGAATGGTTTCACTATTATAACAGGTCCTATATCATTTTTGTACGCATTTCGATCTATTCTATTCCGTTCTTATCATAAACCGTCTATGACTGTTACCAAGTAATCAAGGTGATAACCTAGGCTGAATGCCTTTCAGACCACTGACGAAGCGGGGCAAAAGAACGAATTGGAATTGAATTGTTACGTGATCATGGCCAATGAATCGATTACCTTGGCCACAATATTTAATTTCTCGTAAAATATTCACTCGCTCTCTATACTTTTTTCACGCAGCGGCCGCTGAGAGGCCCGGTAAGTAATAGCACTTTTTGACCTTACTATAATTCGGAGAGATGACCGGTAAGAAAAGGGACATTATTCGAACCTCAACACGCATTCGTACACGTAGATGGAGCATGTTACCCGCACATATCAATTCTTGTTAGTGGTCGCAGTGAAAATGCCTACTTCTCTATTATACTACTGCGATTGATGCTGCTCACGAATTTCCTGCTACTGCGAACAGTGAGCCCGTCCATATCCATCAAACGAATAAACCAAGAATAGCTGACGATATCGATGATAACGGTATATTTTCTATCGTAAACAGTGTTTGATACCCAGCGAAAGTTCCTCGGAGAGTAATATTCAGTTAATGAAGATGTGCCGGCGCGTACGGTCTCCCTTGCGGAAAAAATAACTTTTAAGCCGACTACTTGCTGTAACAACAATAAATAAGAGAAATCAGATTAGAATGGAATGGTACATTACACTCATCGTCAGATTAAGGCACCCGTGTTTTGCACCCATTCATTGTGTTAGCGCTGAATTTGTTTTGACCATACCCACTGCTCCAGAAGAGAACAAGTACTCTTGGAGGTGACCAGAAGATTGGTATATAGCTTCCTGATAGACAACATAAAATAAAATAAATAACAACTACAATAGCGACGCCACAGGTCTACATTACGGGCTTCTGTCGGCTTTCAATCTGTGGCAATTTTGATGTGTAATCTTTCCTTGGTGCAAAAATTGTTGCTAAAATGTAAGCATAATAAAATAAGAGAGCGAAGGTAAAAGAAGCGCAAAATTTTTATAAAATATATTGTAACGCTATATCATCAATGTATACACTTTCCTTTGTACCAGAACCAAGGACTAGAGCTATTGGTAAGTCTTCAAAAATGCTTCTTCACAAAGCCTCATTGAACACCAGATATGTTGGCTGAGAAAGGCATCCTCATTTAATTGCGGGTTTCAAAGTAATTCTCCGGCACACGTTCATTATGCAAAGTAGTGGACTTTGTGTGATTCAGTGAAATGTTCTACGTGTATCGCTGATAAAACCACTCGTGAAAAGTGGGACCAGGGGACGCTTTGCTGAGATGTATGATCCACTTGGTAGCCCCTCTTAAATAACTCGTGATTCATCATGAAGAGCTTCAATTGATACCTCGCGAAAAGGCACATTTGCGAAACCTGAGATGAAGCCGCGATAAGTTGATCAACATGAACGCCGAGATCAATTGAGCCAAGTATAAAAAAAGTCCTAAAGCAACTACTACACCATGAGTTTCTGCTTTGAAGCACAGAATTTGCTCTAGTCATTAGCGCAACAATATTCAATCCCGTCGCCGACTGCATGTGGCGCCATATTGGCACATAACCTTTCGACATACCAACCGGTGATGGTTTGAGGATCAGACAGACAGACAAAGAACTTTATTAATGGTCCTGAGGAACCGACGTTAGGGTACCTCCCTTTTCAGGGAGTACCCGTAGCCGTCGCGGGCCGCACCCACGTCGGGGTCGGAAGATCGTGGTCCTCCGCCCTGTCGCAGGCCCTCTGGACAGCCCGTAGTTGCTCTGAGAGGTCGCCGCTCTTAAGGGCTGCCTACCAGTCGGTTAGAGTGGTTAGCGATGAGCTGCGTAACGCAGGGCATTGCCAGAGCATATGGGACAAGGAGCAGTACGCCTCCCCACAGTCTGGACAGTGGGGTTCTACATTAGGCGCGAAGTGACTGAATCTGCCCCTGGAGGGAAATGACCCCGTTTGAAGCATGCGAAACGCCGACGATTGTGGTCTATTAAGTTTAGGGTGTGGTAGCGGAAAGGCCCGCCGAGCAAGTTGATAATGTGTCAAGATTTCATGGAAGGTGAGAAGCGAATCCCTGTACAGCCCTAAGTCGCCGCCCGTGAGTCCACCTGAACCGCCGCGGTGTGTAAGACCTCGCGCACAGTCATGGGCCAACTCATTGGCGTTAACAAGCTCAGAGTGTACATTGATTCCCATATGGGCCGGGAACCATTTGATACTATGAAAACCAGCAGCCCCCTCGCTGCCGAGGATGGCCGCCGCCTCCTTTGAGATCGAGCCGGAGGCGAAAGCTCGGGCTGCCGATCTGGAGTCTGTAAAGATATTGGAACGTAGAGGGTCCTTCAGTGCTATAGCTATAGCAACCTGCTCGGCTACTGTTGAAGAAACCTTCCGCACGGATGCTGAATTAATCAGAGTGCCATTGGAGTCAACCGAAACTACGGCATAGTGATCAGAGCACTCGTACTGGGCGGCGTCAACGAAACATGCCAGATTCGGAGTGGCAGCAGCCGCTTTTAACAGGGAACGAGCCCTGGCTACCCGGCGCCCTACATTGTATTGAGGGTGGACGTTACGTGGCATGGGATCTACCTTGAACGTATCTCGGACCATGGGTGATAGGGTCACGTTGCGCTCCGTGATTTCCTGGTGACCGCATCCAACGGATTCGAGGATGCGTCTCCCCGCTCGCGATGATGATAGTCGAATTATTTGAGCCACTCGTTGGGCCTCGATCACCTCTGATAGGGTGTTGTGCATGCCAAGTTGCATGAGACGCGCGGTGCTGGTAGTGAGTGGTAAACCCAGCACGCGCTTGATGCTTTTGCGCATGAGGGCGTCGATTTTGGCCTCATCCCGTTTAGACCAGCGCAACGCGGAGGCTACATAGTTAACGTGGCTCATCAGAAACGCGTGGTAGAGTCTGAGTAGATTGCTCTCGCTTAAACCCCCTCTGCGGTTCGAGACCCTGAGGATAAGCCGAAGCATATTCTCCGTCTTCGAAGTAATGCGGGCTATAGTCTGTGAGTTGGCTCCGCGAGATTCCAGCAAGAGTCCGAGGACCCTGATGGTATCCACTCTGTGAATTTGTTGTCCGTCCCTCGTATAGAGGGCTATGGGAACTTGATCTAAGGGTGTGGAGCACCTAACCCCCCGTCGGGTGGGCCTATACAATAGAAGTTCGGACTTGGTTGGTGACAGACTCAGGCCCGTGTCTAGTAGGAAGTGTTCTGTGATGTCGAGCGCCTCTTGGAGCGCACTCTCAACTGCAGCGTCAGACCCTCCCATGCACCACACGGTAATATCATCCGCGTAGAGGGCGTGACCCGTTCCTCTTACTGTGGCCAGTCTGTCCGAGAGGCCCTTCATGGCGATGTTAAACAGTAGGGGAGAGATGACCGCCCCTTGCGGGGTGCCTCTCGCTCCCAATGTAAATTCCTTCGATTTGGTTTGCCCTATTTTGACAGTGGCCTTGCGATCCCTGAGGAAGGAGCTAACGTACGCATGGAATCGTGGCCCCAGGCCCAGATCTGAGATGGCGTCTAGTACGAACCGGTGCGAGATGTTATCAAAAGCCTTGGACAAGTCTAGAGCAAGGATGCCCCGAGTGTCTCTAGTGTCGACATCAATGATTTGCCTCTTTATAAGTAACATGACGTCCTGTGTGGAGAGTGCCGGCCGAAAGCCGACCATGTTGTGAGGGAATAACTCATTATTTTCTATATGCCTAGATATACGGTTGTGAATGACATGTTCGGCCACCTTACCCACGCAGGACGTGAGCGAGATGGGCCGCATGTTCTCCGGCGCAAGAGGTTTGCCTGGTTTCGGGATGAGCACCACTGAGGCTGTCTTCCAGGAGTCGGGGACTAGGCCCGTTTCCCAAATTTTATTGACCTCCCCGGTGAGCAGCGCAACTGATTGTTCGTCCAAGTTCCGGAGGAGCTTATTGGAGATGCCATCCGGGCCCGGTGCAGAGCGACCGTTGAGCGTTTGCAGCACCTCCCAGATTTCGGATTCCGTGAAGGGGGCGTCGAGCTCCTCCACCGCTCCCCCCTGATAACAAGGATAATCCCCGTCACCGGAGTGGCCCAGCGGAAGATACTTTTCGGCCAACTCTTGCAAGAGGACGTGTTCAAATACGCCCGCCGCCTTTTGAATATGAACTATGCGATCGATGGCTAGTCTCTGATTGCTTTTGGTTTGCGAATCGTCGAGTAAGTGTTTGAGCAGGTTCCATTTGCCCCCCGTTCTCATCTGCCCATCAACCGAGGAGCACACTTCATTCCATTGTTGTTTGGACAGTTCGATGGAATGAGTTTCAATTGTACGATTGAGCTCCGCAATTTTCTTGCGAAGCCGGCGGTGGAGTCTGTGCGTTCTCCAGCGGCGCAGGATGGAGTTTTTGGCTTCTAGGAGGTGCGCAAGGCGCGCGTCCATACGATCTATCTTTAGGTCGGTCTTAACCACCTTGGTCGCAGCTTGTACGTCCTTCTGTAGTCTTGCGAACAGACTATCGAGATTATCGTAGTCGGTCTGGTCCGCCTTCCGTATTTTCCGGAAGGCATCCCAATCCGTCACTTTAAATTCCCTGGTAGGGGCTGTGCTAATCGTTAGGGTAATCTCCACAATGAAGTGGTCGCTGCCCAGGTTCTCTTGCAAATTTTGCCATCCTGCTCCGGGGGCGTTCTTGACGAACGCCAGGTCCGGAGTGGTGTCTCGGACTACCGACGTGCCGGTTCGCGTCGGGTATTGAGCATCCGTAATCAATTCCAGTGAGCAGTCAGCAACTGCCTGGACAAGGAGATTGCCCTTGGTGGATTGGCGGGGGTATCCCCAGGCATTGTGGGGGGCATTGAAGTCACCCGCTATCACTATGGGGGCTCCCTTGCTCAGGGCCACCGCCTTTGTCATGATCGTGGCGAATGCCTGCCGTTGATCCGACGGCGAGCTGTATATGTTTAAAAGGAAGACACTGCTCTTAAGCCAATTGTTAGGGATAATTTCGACCATAATGATTTCCGCCCTAGTTTTGCCAATTGGTAATTTGTGTACTTGAAAGGAGCACTTCCGTGCGACCAAGGTTGCTAAACCCCGCTTTCCTTCCTCCCGTATCGATACAACCCGGTATCCCGGAAAGGTGGGCGCGTCATCGAGAGTTTCTTGTAAAAGAATTACGTGTGGTTTGACCGCCTGTGCCGAAACGAATTGCTGCAGCGGAGCTTTGCGCCGTTGGAAACTGGCACAGTTCCACTGCCACACAACCAACTTATTGGGATTGACCGCCATGGTGATTGCCTTGGATTGGCCATTCCACCGTCTTGTTGATGGGGACGGCGCTTGCGGGTAAAGGTGCCCGACGGGGCTCCCTCGAAGGCTGTCTAGCCGTAGCTAACGCGGCCTGTGCACTTTCCAGGGACGCCATCCTTTTAAGGAGGACAGTCACGCTTTCAGCGAGCTGCTGAATTGCCCGCTGCATGCTTTCTAAGTCTTTGTTATTGGACTCGGTCTCCATAGAGTCAGCGTCCCCCTCTGGGGGCGCGGCCCTACGTTTACCCGAGCGCGCCTGTGGCTCCCCTGAGGGGGGCACCTGTTGCTTCTCGACTTGCGAGGGGTACGACTTACGGAAAGACTCAAAGTCGGCCCTCATCTGCTGCATTTCTGCTTTGAGTCGAGCGTTCTCTTGCATGAGTTGAGCGACTCTGGGATCAACTTTATGCTCCGGCAATGCTACCTGCGTTACCTTTGAAGCCGGCGTCGTCTGCTTCGACTTGACACGATCGGCCCAGGTTGGCGTTTCCTGGATCCGAACCCGGGAGTTAGAGCGCCCTCGGGAACGAGAGCGCCCTCTGGAGAGGCTGCGTTGTCGACCAGAGGGCGTGACGGAGCGCTCCCTCCTGGGGGCTCCCGCCGCGCTGGAGCCACGTGGCCTGTTCTCCTTGGCCAGCTGTTGCTGCTGGTGCTTGTTGTTGGCGCGCTTACGGCGCCGTCGGCGTCTGCGTACGACGTATGGGACTTGAAAGCGCTGCTTACACGTTTTGTCCGCCGTAAGATGCGGGCCTCCGCAAAGGGCGCACTTCGGCGAACACTGGTGGTCATCGGGTGGTGAGCTTAGCCCGCAGCCCCGGCAATCCTCATTGGTGTGGTTGGGGCAGACGTCCGCGCGATGTCCCAAGCCGCCACACGCGTAGCACACCTCGGTTTGGCGTTTGTAGAGCGTGCAGCGCAGAAGGCTGACGCCGCACATGACATAGTTAGGCACTTTCATGCCGTCGAAGAGGACAACCACTGTGGCGGTGGTCTTAATTCGTTTGACTTCCAGAGCCTTCGGGTTACGGTGGTTGACGATCATGCGCTGGAGTTGGGCCTCGCTGATGTCTGCGTCGACCCCTCGTATGACCCCTTTGCAGGTGTTGTCTGGGGCCGCTATGTATGCGGCCACTTTGTACAGTCCTTCGCTTATGCGGACTTGCTGGATTCCTGCATAAGCGGCGGCGTTCTTCTTCTCCGGGGTGGATACGACGAGAACGTTTTGAGTGAAATTAGGGCAGATTACGTCGCCCTCAGTTTCTGTGGGAGCTAGTGCAGCCGCCATGGCCAAGGCTTGAGCCAGCTTGATTTGGCTTATCTTCTTGACGTCAAGCCCGCCCCTTGGGCGGACAATAATTCGTATGTGCTCCCTAGGTAGTCTGGGGAGCCTCGACGAGGCTGCGAGACGTTGCAACACGCCTTGCGGGGCAGCCGTGCGGCAGCCACCCTTCGAGCCCACGTGAGCTCTCTTGCTCGTTGAAACTGGTGTTTCTTGCCGGGCTTTCTTGTTCTTGCCCAACGCTGTCGTCCAGCCTGGGCTGTTGGCTTCTTCGGAGGAGATTTCCTCTCCTACCACCATTTCTACTTCGGGCATAATGCCCCTCTTCGTCGGGTTAGGCCTAAGCCTACCCGCGCCTAGCGTCGCCGCGGCGTGGTCTACACAAAAAGTTCCACGGTTTCCGCGCAAAGGCCACTCACCGAAGGAAGTCCTCAAAAGAAACCGTGTCGAATGGCGTGCATTTCCGTGGTAGGTGACACAAAAAGCAGACCGAAAATATTTACGAAAGCGGGAGCCGATCTTTCCACGTCCGCACTAGTCGGCGCCTTCTTCTTCTCGGTTTGAGGATGATACTGGTGACTGTCTGAATTTGCCTTTTCGAGGTTTTTATTGCAAAGCTAGCTTCTCATTCCTTCTCGAAAGCACGCTGCTCGCTTTCTGGATTGCCTCAGCGGATATTCGTGACCTTATGTAACGCAGTAAACTTCCCGTTTGTCTAACATATATATAAGTGAGCGGGTTTATTTATTATTTAGTCAATAACACTAGCTTCTTTCCTGCAGTACCGCCAACGACGGAGAAACCGCCGAGTAAGTCAAGATACTGTAATATTTTCAAAATGTCATTTCATCAGTAAACAATGTCTGATATTTATGCCCCTGTTACAAGCATATTTCCGAATTGGAAACTGCACTAACATAAACACTAGGTCAGTCAATATGAGTTGTTTCAAGGACTGTGCCGTCCAGGCGAAGTGTTTTGTGTTAAAATCGGTATTCGAAAAGCGAATCTCACAGTGGGTATTATACCTTCAGTCGCGGTTGCATGCAGTTGTGCAGGTATCATTTTCTTGCCACTTGTGCCCAGCGCTAGCCACGAAGAAGACAAAGGCACTTGAGCTTTGGCTAAACTAAACACTATGCGCACTCAAGCTGTCTGCACATAAAATTCGTAGGCTTTACGCGCCAAAACAGCGATTGATTATGATGCATGCCGTAGCGGGGCGGGGAAGGGGGGCGGGAGCGGGTCTCCGGAATTATTTGGACCACCTGGAGTTCCTCAACGTGCTGCCAACGCTCGGTACAAGGGCGCTTATTCAATTCGCCCCCATCAAACACCTTGATTGCAGTTCAGTGTAGTCTGCAAAATCTCGTAATAAAATTGCAACACTGACCTATTTCTTGACAGTGTATTGTAGTTTATTACTAAAGGGAGTAACGCGGAGATGATTCTTCTTCATGCAATGCACGAGAAAATTGCATTAGATTATATGCGCCGGGCAAGTTAATGCCATCGACCCCGATCAATTTTGAATTTTTTTGCATTTGCACGACTTAAGATGCAGAAAATATCAGTGGAGCCCTAGCCGGTGGCTGGTTGGGGGTTGTTCCGGCCCTAGCAGGCTCCATATCGTAGCGTGACGGGGGCTTCCGGTTAAAGAAATCAGAATCTCGGAAGCTGGCAAATTGAAAACAAACAGGTTTACTGGCACTTCACCAAAACCTATTGACACAGTTCAATAGGAAATGCAGAAAAATTCAAGTGTTTAGCAACCAGCGTCTAGATTAGCCTCGTTTCCATGTCCCAGAGCCCTTCGTGTTGTCTCGGCCTCCCCCGGAGTGGCAACTTTTTCTTCCCATTGTGGCGCATCTTCTCTGACGAGGGGAGCTCGTTACAGCAAATTAGGAGCACCCAGCATCGGCTCATAGTTTTAGGCTCAGAGAGAGTAAGGCATGTTCGTTACCATCGTCATCTTTCTGGCACAGAACCGCATCCAGTCCTGGATCACTCGCGTAACAGTACATCATGAATTCTCGGTTAAAACTGGTAGTTCGCAATACCTGACGGCTAATGAACGGAGCCTTCAGGCTTAGGAAAGCAGCTTTTTTTTTTCTGTTAATCCCGACCCACGTTGGTCAGCTCTCTACCGGGGAGAGCTTCAGTCCGGAGCCTTGTCAAATATGAATAATCGCGAATGTAATGATTGGAATACTCAGTGAGCGCGAAAAATGCCCAATTTTCCGTGTTAGGTTTTCGTCGAGGAAAGTCTGCTACAGCTGATATTTTAGACTCACCAGAGAGAGATGCAAATGAGAGGAAGGCAGGGAGGTTAACCAGACTTAAAACGTCCGGTTTGCTACCCTGCACTAGGGGAAGGGAAAGGGGAAGTAAAGACGGAAAGAAGAGCGTGACAAAAATGAAAGCGTGAGAAAAAAAATATGAAAAGGGACGAAATGCGGTCATTATAGTCTTTCTAATAGGCCACTGTCACGTAGAAAAGTCAACAGAGCCTTGACCGACGTTTGCTGCGACGACAGCTCATGTCGGCATTTCAAAACTGACTGTTCTGAAAGTGGCCTGTCGTCAAGGCGAGCCAACGCGGTCGCTAGTGACAGCCGGTGCGCGCTGTATCGAGGACAGTGGCAAAGCACGGACGACAGCGCGGCTTGCAGACACTGCGGCGGCGAAGAGACTCACCAGCTTATCCGAAAACGTTGAGCTAAGTGGTGACCTGAGCATTCCACGGTGGTCTAGCAAGGCAGCACTTCTCAGCCTTAATGGTGAGCCCAGCTTGACGCCAACGGCTCAGCACCGCTCTAAGATGCACAAAATGGTTTGACCAAGAATTAAAAAAAAGGCTATGAAGTCATCGAAATAGAGCACGGCAAATACTTCCCTACTCTTTAGGACCCTATCCATGAGGCTCGAAAAACTACACGAAACAGTCCGAGCTCATCATTGTCGGCTGATAGCTGCCTGTAGGTGTGATGACGAACGACTCTTACCTGCTGGCTCCCTCAGTGGGCACTACTTGCCAGTAACCTCGACTAAGGTCTAGCGTAGTTACATAGGCTGCTCGACTAGCCTGTTTCTCTCTCTCCTGAATATTTGGAATTGGATACACTTGATCAACGGTGAGAGCATTTAGTTTCAGATAGTCTACTACGGACCATGGGTCTTTACCTGGAGCGTTCACCAAGATCACTAATCAAGGGTGTTTGCTCTCGGAAGGCGTAATTACTCCCAGTTCGGGGAGGCACTTCACTTCCCTGTCAAGGATTTCTCTCTGCCTCGGAGAGTATCGACAACACGTTTATTGCACTGGCTCCTCGGGCGTCAGCCCAATATCGTGCTCAATCAAATAATTTATACCCAGTATCGCGACAAAGCATTCATCAAATTCTTGCGAAGGTTCTTATCATAAAGCGCCCGTGAAGATCAGGTACTCAAGGTGATAACGTAGCTGAACGCCTTTCGGACCACTGGCGATGCAGTGAAAAAATAGGAATGAAATGGTATAGAATCGTTACGGGATCATAGCCAATGAATCTGTTTACTTTGCTATAATATTTAGTGATTGTAAAATATTCACTCTCTCTTTCTTTTCCCACAGCGGCGGCTGAGAAGCACCGTAAGTAATAAAACGTTTTGGCCTAACTTCATGATCTACCACCGACGGGTTAAAAAAGGCACATTATTCCAAGTGCAAGGCGCATTTGCAGGCGTAGAGAGCGTACGTATTCATGCTGTGAGTGGTGGTAGTGAAAGTACGTACATCTCTAGGGTGCTGCTAGGATTGCTGCTGCTCACGAATTTCCGGTCGCGACCGGTTTTTTAAATACAACAGCAGGCTACAACGAACAATGAACTCGTCCACCTTCATCAAACGATTTAAACTACAAGTATAAAATAATGCTTTTCCAGCTTGCGATATCGACGACCATGGTATCTTTTCTTATCGTAAACAGTTTTTAATACCAAGCGAAAGCTACAGGGAGAATAATAATTAGTTAGTCAAGATGTATCGGCGTGTATGGTGTGCCTTCCGGAAAAAAAAAAAACCTTTTAAACGGACTATTCTTGCCACAACACTAAATAGGAGGCAGCAGATTACAATGGAATGGCAGATTTCACTCATCGTCACATTAAGGCACCCGTGTTTTACACCTACCCTTCTGTTAGCGCTAAATTTGTTTTGACGAAAGCCACGGCTCCAAAAGAGAACAAGTACTAATTTAGGTGACCAGAAGCTTGGTAGCTTTCCGGCAGAGTAAGTAAAAATAAAATAACTAACAACTACAATAGCAACGACAGATGACTACATTGTGGGCTTCCGTCGGCTTTCAATCCGCGTCAATTTTGATGTGTATTCATTTCCTCGGTGTCAAAATTGTTGCTAAAATGTGACCGCAATAAATTAAGTGGATTAAAGCAAAATGAGCGCTACATTTTCATAAAATGTAATGTAGCACTATATCATCAGTTTATATACACTTTACTTTGTTGCAGAACCAATGACTAGAGCTATTGGTAAGTCTTAGAAAGTGCTTCTTGACGAAGCCTCATTCGACAAAAGATATGTTGCATGAGAAAAGCATCCCCATTTAATGGCAGGTCTCAACGTAATTCTCCCGCACACATTCATTTTGCACAGTAGCGTACTTTGTGTGATTCAATGAAATATTCTGAATGTATAAAGGACGAAATGACCCGTGAACTATGGAACCTGGGAACGTTTCGTTCAGAAGTATGATGCACTTGATAGCCTATCTTAAATAACTCGTGCTTCATAATAACGAGCTTGTATTGATACCTAACGAAAATACACATTTGCAAAACCTCAGACGAAGCCGTGATAAGTAGATCAACACGAACTGCGAGATCAATTAGGTCAACCATGAAAGAAACACTAATGTAAGCACTAATATACCATAAGTTTGTGCTATCACGCACATAACTTGCTCAACTCATTCGTGAGAAAAAATTCAATTCCGTCGCCCACTCCATGTGGCGCCATACTAGGACATAAACTTTCGACATGCTAACTTGTAATGGTTTGAGGATGACACGGGTGACTGTCTGCATTTGCCTTTTGGAGGTAGTTATTGTAAAGCTAGCTTTTCATTGCTGCTTGAACGCACGCTGTTCGTTTTCTAGAGTGCGTCAGCTGATATTTGTGACCCTGTGTATTGTTTAATGCAATAAACTTCCCGTTTACCTAGCATATATAAGTGAGCAGGTTTATTATTTAGCCAATAACACTAGCTTGTTTTCTGCAGAGTCGCCAACGACGCAGGAACCAGCGAGTAAGTCAAAATGCTGTATTATTTTCAAAATGTCATTTCATCCGCAAGGAATGTCTGCTATTATTGGCCCTGCTACAAGCATATTTTCGATAGAATTGGCAACTGTCCTAACATGAACACTGTATCTGTGAATGTGAGTTGTTTTCGGGACTGTGCCGTCCAGGCGAAGTGTTTTCTTTATTATCGGTGCGACAAGAGCGAACCTGACAGTGGGTATTACACCTTCAGTCATGCTTGCATGCAAATGTGCAGGCGTCATTTTCTTACCATTTCTGCCCTGCACTAGCGTCGAAGAAAACAAAGGCAATTAAGCTTTGGCTAAACCGAACGCCTGGCGCACTAAATCTGTCTGCAAATGAACTTCCGAGATTTGACGTGTCGAGACAGAGATTTGATTATGAAGTATGCTGTAGCAAGGCGGGGGGCGGGGACGGCGATCCGGAATTATGTGAACCACCTGGGGTTCCTTAACCTGCAGCCAACGCGCGGTACAAGGGCGTTTATTCAATTCGCCCCCATCAAACTCCTTGATTGTAGTTCAGTGTAGTCTCCAAAATCTCCCAATAAAATTGCAATACTGACCCATTTCTTGGCAGTGTATTGCAGTTTATTACTAAAGTGAGTAGCACGGAGATGATTCTTCATGCAATACACGAGAGAATTGCATTAGTTTATATGCATAGGGCAAGGTAATGTCATTCATCCAGTTGAAAGTTGGATTTTTTTGCGTTTATATGACTTTAGAAGTAGCCAGGCTGATGCTGATGCTGATCATAATAATAATAACAATAATAATAATAATTATTACTATTATTATTATTATTATTATTATTATTATTATTATTATTATTATTATTATTATTATTATTATTATTATTATTACAGGGCGAACAGCTACGTTTGGCCGCGGGCCTGGGGTCGGGCGCCACTTTTTCGCTTGAATATCGCCTCACGTGGGTCGGCCTTCGTGGCGCGAAGACATTTTAAGCAGAAAGCCTCGTGTACTTCTGGATGGAGCCGCCTTAGAGAGTCAGGGTCACACAGACAAGACTGACTGTGCAACTTTTCCGACCGTGGCACGTTACCTTATTTAATCACGCATTGTGCAACGGGCAATGCCGCGAGTCGAACTGCACCGTACAGCATGAGAGGAAGAGAAGACAAAAAGCTAACGGTTGATCCTTCTTTCATAGGAATCGGTAGAACACGAGAGTGAAACATGTCGTCGCAGAAGCTGCTGCATGTTTGCTTCGCCAACTCGCCAACTCGCTGCACCGAAAGGCGCACGATTGCTGGGTCGGCGACCGCGGTGCAGGTTTGCTTGGCGCACGGCGTCATGCTGCACCCGGCCCGATTCGGTGTACGTTCGAGCATTTTGGTCCGGCTGCGAAGTGTATTGGGCAACCAATGGAGTTGTGGCGCGCTCAGCTGCCGGCATATTCGAAGCATGCGCCACGAACGCGCGAAGACGTTTTGCTTCACGCTGGCGTGTCTCTCGCTCGACCAAAGTGAGATTGACCCGTCGACGTTGCCTTTCTCTGTCGCTTAGCGCAGCAGTTTTCCGAATTGGTGTCGTCGCAAGTCAAGCAGCAAGCGGCTCGTAAGCCCTGCTGATGCATGCTGAAGCTGCACTCCGTAGGCGACGAGGCGTTCATTTCGTTTCTTCTTAATCAAACAAGTTTTTAAAGAAGTCACCTTCCATTTGAGTTTTCCGTAGGTCTCTTGTGGGGGTACTTGTTTCTTGGACGAAATTGCGCGGCCTTGAACTGTATGTATATTTGAGCGTGACAAAATGATCGGCGTATGTTGAAATTATACGTGTTATACTTTGTTTTTTATTTGCCTTCGCACAACGTATTGTCGTCACTAAAGCAGTGCCTGCACATACTTTGACCCTATCGCTGTTGCCGACGCGCCCTGGCCGAGTCACAGAAGGAATTCAGGCTTCGACAGGCCCGCCTACCATGTATTTCCTCTAGTGGGGCACAATAGAGATTATAATAATAATGATTATTACTATTGTTATTACTAATAATATTATTATTTAGTTCGAAAACATCTACAGTGTGTCCAAGCTAACATCGGCCAAGCTTTTCAAAATAATATGTATAATATACGAGGACACAACATCTGTCAGCAATAACATACCGCTCTAGCGCGATATTTTTTCATGATTGAACTATCGATAATTAGCTGAGAATAATGAACGTACTTTTTCATTAGTGAATTGCGGTCGCGAAGTGTGATGGAAACCTGATAACTGTGTTGTAAAACACCCGATTCACTTGTTTGCAGTGTGCTGTATCTCGCGAAATTATTTTTTCCCGCGTCTTAAGTAAAACGCGCGAAATGTGACAATAGCCGCACGGCTACGCGTCCGCGCACAGCGACACCCGCGGTCCCAGGCGTAGCTCGGAAGAATTAACTCCGCTCAGTGCCGCTGTGACACGGCATCGACTTCGCTCGTCGCGCGGAAGAGGCAGCTCGCAGTTCGCGGTCACCAGCGCCAGCACCTACGCCCCGCCTCTATCGCGAGGCAGCCAGAATACCGTTCGCTGTGTCCTCGTATATCCCATATTTTATTTTTAAGAGCTAGGCTAACCTTGGCTGGGAAACCCGTATATTATTGAGGACGAAAGGTAAATCGAGGAGCAGGCTGGCAACTGGCATCTGAAGGCTCGCAACAATTACTCTTCGGAAAGAAGGAGACAGAAACCTGGGTATGCATACCTACCCTAAAGACGTTTTTCGCATAACCGAAGATGAAGCAGCCGTGAAGAAGTTGAGAACGAATTTCGGTAACTATTAACTCGGGTATGGCTGAAAAGAAAGACTAAAGTAAATGATATTCTGTCATTACCCTACACAATGACAGATGTGGCGCAGCAACATTTTGCGACTTTAAGTCGTAAAACATTTATTGAAATGAGTCACTTATGCTCTACAAGTGGCGCCGTACCCGGAGGTCACCTTTCGGCATACTAGCTTGAGAGAGATAGGTTCGGGACGCCGCTTGTTACTGGGGCGCTATAACGTATAGCTACTCCAAACTTTTCTATTCCAATTCTGCAATCCGCGCTCCATGATTGGTCAAAAATTTTTCGGGGCACCCCCACTTTGCCTGTCACTCACGCGACGTCATGAAAACAGCGAACATCTGATATGACGCGTGCACACTGATTATGCAAGATTGCACTGAACGAAATAACAATAATTATTTCTCATTCGACGCGTGTTTCGCCGTAGTGCTCTGCCATTGATCAAACGTTATCGGGTTGCGCCCGCTTTGCCGGCCTGCCACGCGACGTCACAACACCGCGATAACTAATAGCGTCAAAGTGACGTGTATGCCTTAAAGACGCATTAATACGCCGAACAAAGCTGGATTTTATTCCGAATAGCCGCAGGCTGCCCCGTTCCGAAAGGAATAGAAAATGGCTGCCGACCGAATGCTCTAGAACCAACTACTGGGAGCGGCCGCGGGGGATGGATTTATTTGCGTAAATTAAACAATTTCCCGTGGCACTATAACGTTATTGAGCCCTTTTGGCACCTATACGACATCACTTTGCCAAGTATTTTTTGCTCAGAATCCGCTGTCGCGGTATGTTTAACGTTCCATTGCATGGCGCCGCGATTTTGGACTGTCCACTTCAAGCAGGCGAAGTGGATCAACCACAGACGCCGGCACCATCCACTTCAGCCGGTCATCTGTTGTCAGTGCATTGGCTCGGCCCCATCGAATCCAATTCCTTAAGAAAATGTGCCCAATGTAAGAAATACTATTCGATTTCAGAGCAAAAAAAAAAAAACAATTCCCTCCTAAAAACAAGGAGGGAGTTTCACTGGGCTTTTCAAACAACAATGCGGGTTACCGCCCGATGCTTGCGTCGGTGGTCACAAAATTTGACGTCAGCATATTGGAATAAAAACAGATTGGAATAGTTTTACGTTATACGGCCCGTGGCTGCATTTTGCCTTTCGAGGCAGTTCCTGCAAAAATAACTTCCCCGTGACAATTGACAATGTTGTTCCAGCTTTGAACTTGCTGAACGGAGATTTTTTATTTTTTGACCTTGTGAGATTCACTTTTCTGTTCGTTACATAGTCAAAAACATTGTGTTCATTATTGCAGAGCCGCCACATGTCAGGCAACCAAGGCGTAAGTTGAAACGTCTGTTATATTATTATAGTTATTTCCTTTCGTCAATGAAGGAAATTCCTAATATCGACGGCACTTCTACATTTAACGGAGCGATATATATACGAGTTGGTTTGAGGGCTTTGATGTCCTAGCAGAATGTTATGTTTTGTTATCGGCACCACAGGAGTCAACTTACCAGAGGGTGTGATGTTCGTGTAGCGATGTATGCATTTGCGTACGCGATGTTTTCGTGCCAGTTACACTCAGTGGTGGTAAAGAACAAACAAAAGTATTTGGACTTCGCTTAAATTGAACATTCTCCATAGTCCATGTCCATCCATTTCACTTGGATTTGCCGAGTACTGCTATGTGCGTACGACCATTTTACCTAAGGCGCAGTTAACCTTGCTCGTCGAGATGACCGACGTGCAGCGTCCGTCAGCGATAGGAAAAATATCACTTCTCTTTTTACATAATGCCTCGAGACAATAATCAATTTGTGCACGCAACTTGATTCTCCGTTTCAATCTTATTCATAAAGAAATGCCACATGCCTGGCTCTACAGGACGCTGATATTTATTTACCTCGTAATTACGAGTACTCTTTAAAAAATCCGCCAAGCATTACCCTATTACTCATTGACTGTGTTTCAATGAAGTCTCCAGCACCTCGTCGCAAAATTGTTCAACTCTGATCCATGTATTGACAGTCCATCATTATTCTTGACTGAATAGCATAACGCATAAAATATTACTATTTTTGTACTAAAGACGAGCAAAGGTAGTACAGAATAAGAAATCATATAACCGTTTAAATCCGCAGGCCATGGCAATATGTTGGGTCCATTATAAGCAAAGTTTTATTATTTATATATAGATGAAGTAAAAGACACACTTTATGATAAAACTCATAGCGAGGCAGTGGCAAGGTGTCTAATACATTTACCTTACATTACCGTAAGTGGACCCGCCGTGGTTGCTCAGTGGCTATGGTGTTAGGCTGCTGAGCACGAGGTCGCGGGATCGAATCCCGGCCACGGCGGCCGCATTTCGATGGGGGCGAAATGCGAAAACACCCGTGTATTTAGGTGCACGTTAAAGAACCCCAGGTGGTCGAAATTTCCGGAGTCCCCCACTACGGCGTGCCTCATAATCAGAAAGTGGTTTTGGCACGTAAAACCCCATAATTTAATTTTTTTACCGTAAGTGGGAGCGAAATGTTTCATGAAGCAAACTGGCACAAAAAAATTAGCCCCTTTATAAAATGTAATAATTTCAACGTTACATCGCATTATTTTTAGTAGTACAAAGAACAGCTTATAGCTAAATTAATTACACTCAATGTACATAAAGAAGTTATGTTAACTGGTATGCCCATAATTTGTGAAAGTGCGAGTTTTCATACTCCAGTAGTAAAATCGATCTCTTCTAACGTTATCCACGGTATATGTCTCTACGGCTGACGAAAAATTAAAAGCTTGTTTTATACGAAGCAGCTACTCATTTTAATGTTCTCACGCTAGAGAAAGCATGAGAGGTCACGGCGTGCATAGGCTGTGGGTATGAAAGTGTAGACCAGTTCATTCTGATTCTATGTACGCGGCCCTTTCTGCGCAATGTCTGTCGCGTATTTTTCACAAATCTGAAAATGTAATAAGATATATAGAGAAGTATCCCTTCGAATCCGCGCTAGTGAAGCTGAAAGTAGCAGAAACCCATCTTCGCTACGAAGTCGCCAGATATGAAATTTAAACCATGATTACGAAGCATACACGAGGAACGCCACCATTCAAACGGTAAGATTGCTTCTACTACTCAATGATTTAGTTATTGACTCAACGTTTACTACTCAAAGCTTTCCAGGCAGGACATACTAAGTTTCGACAGACGGTTGTATTGTAAAAGACGACGAAAAGCAAGCATTATATCACTTAAGAATGCAGCTTCTTGGGCGAGTTGGAGTTGAATGCTGTCACGGAGTGCGTTTCCAGGATAGCGACAGAGTAAAGCAAACAGAAACACAAACAACTGCTGTTTGTTTATTTGTGTACCTTGCTCTGTGGCGGTCTCAAAATGCGG
Source organism: Dermacentor andersoni (assembly GCF_023375885.2). Lineage (NCBI taxonomy): Eukaryota > Metazoa > Arthropoda > Arachnida > Ixodida > Ixodidae > Dermacentor > Dermacentor andersoni. Next base: position 97,926,079 of record NC_092821.1, read on the forward strand.
GCCGCGCCACAATAAGTCATTAGGTGAATCCACAGTGCCGTAACATGAGAGAATGCCAGGACTTGGCCGAAATATTCAACTCCTTCTAAAACCTTCACTTTGTTTTCTTTCATGCAGCGACACGTCTGCGAAACCGAAAGCGTAAGTCAGAGAATTTCTTTTACGGACTACACGTCGCGCAGGTGACAAGTTTTCAAATGCACTTATATTTAAAGAGCTCTTCACCCAGGATCGGGCTTTGCACGCCAATGAGCATGGCGCGCAAATCACGTGGCGCCTATGACGCTTGTGAAAAGTGAGGCGGCTGGGTGGCGCGAAGACGGTTCAAGTTTCAAAGAGAAGTCCGCACGTCCTTCCTGTCGAGGGAACCGCGCTTCGAGCGAAGAGAGTCAAGGTCACACGCACAAGCAGGACTGCTTGCAACTTCTCCGACCATGGCACATGACTTCGCTTAACCATGCAATGTGAAACGGGCAATGCTGCCACTCAGACTGCACCGTGCAACCCGACATGAAGAGAAGACGAAGGAAAAATCACAATCGATTGCGATGCCACCAAACGCGATATTTGAGCGCGGCACAACAGGTGTTTTGGTTTCACGATATATTGAGTCATCACACAGATCACTGCACCAAATGGCAGATAGACGCGCGACGCTACACATGGGTGTCCCACGTAACGCTAGCCAAGCTTCACAAATATACAAATTTCACGCAGCTGGACAAAGCCAAGGTAATGGTGCAGGAAGAGAACGCGAAGCGATGGTCGAGGCGGCAGCTGCTGCGGCCAGCCTGACTTCGAGCAACAGCGCATTTCTGCGGTGGCTCGAGTCACACGCAGATGTGCGGCGCTGATGATTACGCCGAATGGGGACTCGCGGTGTTGTCGACGACGCTACGCATCAAAGAGATTCCTTAAAGGGCGGCGCATACCCGCTGATACATTACCAGTGGTCTAAGTCAGCGTGAACGATGTTGATGATTATGAAAGAGCGGCACTTACCCAGTGTTCTTAATCATTGACCTTAGTTGGTCCGACGGCTGGATTCGAACACGGTTCTCTTAGCACAGCGGCATGATGATGTACCCATTAGGCCATAGACTCCCCAATGACCCAAGTTGGAGGGCAAATGGTTAGAACACAGAAACTAACCGGAAATTGCGCGAAGTATGATAACAATGCTAATCACTATAAAAAAGTATTATAGATATTGTGATTAGCTAAACTTTCGCATTCAGTCCTCTGCCTTAGCCTGATGACGTCATCGCTCGAGCCAAACAGTCGGCGTCATGGCCTCACCTCTCGATGTTACGTCCTTCATTTTCCCTATTGGAGTCACAACCTCTCGGTTTCTAAACCGCCCACCATCCGCGTCTCCATAGACCAACCACCACCATCTACCACAGCGTCTAAATCCGTCAGACGACACAAAAAAGTTGCTCGTTGTAGAAAGGCTGCTTACCTTCGATAAATGATTCGAGCTTGTGCGACATAAACAAGGTTCTCTGCTTGCTTTTGATCGCTTTTGTGGTTTAGTAACGGTACATGTGGCTCATTTGTTTTTCGGCGGTCGATGATAGGCGTATACCATCGTCTGATGTACTCAGGCGATGGTATACAGTACGTTCACGTTAACGCTGGCACTCAAGCGGCAGTTATTCGCCAGTTATGCGTTGGGCGCCGCCTTACCTACATCGCACAATCGTTTAACAATGTGCTCTTTGCTTTTTGCAGCACGACCTACCAAGCCACTGCCAAGTAAGTCGGTACACCTTGCGCTTGTGTTTCGTTTGGCAATGGTACTTGAGGAGAAAACCTTACCTCTAAACTAATGGCATTCTTTTCAATTGCAGTTCAGCGCGTAGCTTACGCTACGCGCTGAACAGCGTTTACGCCAACGCGCACAGCAACCTGCAGAGACATTCCCCAGTTATATCGTAGATGTTCTCGATTTGTGCAAGCGGTTAAATCAAATCATGTCAGAGGATGACAAGATTAAACATATCCTCAAGGGCATCGAAAACAGCGCATTCCAGATGTTGCTGCCGAGCTAGGGCATCCGTCCTCATTAACCTCTGCCAGAGCTTTGACAAGCTGCGCCGCCAACGTTCCATCGCCCGCCAGAACATTCAGCACGCCGATTCCGTCTCGAGCATCGCGGTTTTTACCGAAATACCCAACTCGACCCTCTCGCAGCATATTAAAGATTTTAGTCGCGAAGAGGTGGCCAGGCAGCTCTCGCTGCTGCCTAACAGTGACGCACCTACGGCAGCTTTGCCTCCAACGCTGCAGCAAGCCATACGATATCGGGTATCGGAAGCGCTTCCTGCAGCTCCTACAACCACCCACCCATTCCTATGAGTGTGCCGCTGCCGCATACCAACTTTGCCACTCACCCTACATTGGGCGCTTCGCTTGCAAGAGTACGACATCCGCGTCATGTACCACTCTGGTCGCAAGCACTCCGGCGCTGATCCGCTCTCTCATTCTGACGCCTGATCTGGCGTCTTTGTCCGCTTCCTTGTCCATCCTGTCACCGTTCACCATCCCTGACATGCTCACAATGCAGAGCAAGGACCCAACCCTTGCAATGTTACTTGACTACCTTGCTGCTCCATCTGATGTCCCTTCGACACGTGCACTGCGTCGCCAAGCAACCCACTTTTCCGCGCGCGACAACATTCTATATCGCCGCAACTACATGCCCGACGGACGCAAATGGCTCCTCGCTAGACCTCGTCATATGCGCTCTGACGTCTGCGCATCTTTTCACGCTGATCCCCTAAGCGCTCATGCCGGCGTCCTCAAAACTTACACAAGGTTGCGTCAGCGCTATTATTGCAGAGGCATGTACAACTTTGTGCAAAAGTACATTCAGTCGAGCACTACATGCCAACAAGGCAAGACACCTACCCAGCGTTTCACAGGACCATTGCAGCCGCTACCATGCCCGTCTCGTCCGTTCGACCGCGTCGGCATCGACCTCCACGGCCCGTTTCCATGCAGCGGGCGTGGAAATCGGTGGATTATTGTCGGCGTAGATCACCTTACTCGCTACGCTGAGACTGCAGCTCTGCCAGCAGCGACCGCCCGTGACGTTGGTTTTTTCATCCTTCGCAATTTTGTTCTTCGTCACGGTGCTCCTCGAGAATGAATGAGTGATAGGGGCCGTATCTTCCTGTCGGAGGGCATCCAAGCCCTCCTCGCTGAGTGCAGGATAATTCATCGGAAATCGACCGCGTACCATCCCTAAACCAACGACCTGTCCGAGCGCTTAAATCGCACACTTGGCGACATGCTGCAGATGTATGTTTCATCCGGCCACTCCAACTGGGACACCGTACTCCCCTTTGTTACGTTCGCGTACAACATAGCCACGGAAGCGACCACCGGCTTTTCCCCTTTCTTGCTTGTGTATGGCCGTAAGCCTTCGTGCCCTTTGGACACCATACTACCGTACCAACCTGACGCTACAGAGTATACCCCGCTTTCCGAAGCCGCCAAATATGCTGAAGATTGCCATCAGCTGGCATGTGCCCTGACTAGAGAGACTCAAGAACGTCAAAAGACATGACCGTGCTTATCAATCACCGCACAACTTTGCTCCTCCTGGTTTGCTTGCGTGGCTTTGGATACCAGCCTACATTCCTGGCCTTTCTTCAAAACTCCTGGCGCGTTATCAGGGTCCGTACCGTATCATCGAGGCCACTTCACCGGTCAACTACATCGTCGCGCCGCTCACAGTGAAACCAAACCTGCGTCGTCGTGGGCGAGAGACAGTATATATCAACCGCCTGAAACAGTATTACGACCCGCTCATCATTTCCGCACCCAGAGTCGCCAGGCTGGCTGCGCTTCGCTCCCGGGGCATTGTAATGAAGCCGACGCGCCCCTGTGTATATGCCGTCTGAAGAGGAAGATGAAGGGCCGTGCCGTGATCGCGAGCGAGCCCCGTGCTACGGACAGCCCTTGCAGTGCCTTGATTTACCTGGCGTTCCACAACGTTGTGAACGACAATAAACCTCATCGCAATATATATCGTATCGTATCGTATATATTTTATACGAAGTATCTTCTCATTTTAATGTTCTGGCCCTAGGGCAATCATTAGAGGTGACGCCTTGCATAGGCTGTTGGTATGAAAGTGTAGACCACTATATTCTGATTGTATGTACGCGGAACTTCGTGCGCAATTTCTTTCGCGTGTTTTTCCCAAATGTAAAATAATATAAGACATATAAGCAAGTATGACTTCCAATCCGCGGCAGTGAAGCTAAATGTAGCAGAAATCCATCTTCGCAACGAAGTCGTTCGATATGAAATTTGAGCCACGATTACGAAGCATACATAAGGAACGCGGCCATTCAATCGGTCAGATTGCTTTTGCTGCTCAATGATTTAGTTACCGGCTCAACTTTTACCACTCAAAGCCATCCAGAAAGAAGGCACTAAGTTTCGACAGACGATTCTATCGTGAAAGACGACGAAAACCGAGCATTATGTGATTTAAGAGCGCAGCTACTTGGGCTAGTTGAAATTGAATGCTGTGACGGAGTGCGTTTCCAGGACAGGGACGGAGTGCGTTTCCAGGACAGGGACGGAGTAAGGCACACAGATGAACAAACGGCTGTTGTTTGTTTATTTGTGTGCCTTGCTCTGTGCCAGTCTGAAAAGCGGGCCGCGCCACAGTAAGCCATTAGGTGAATTCACAGTGCTGTAACATGACAGAATGCCAGGACTTGGCCAAAATATTCAACTCCTTGTAAAACCTTCACTGTGTTTTCTTTCATGCAGCGCCACTCCTGAGCACCCGTAAGTCAGAGCATCTTTTTTTACGACTACGCTTTCCGCAGGTGATAAGCATAAAAATGGACTATTATTTAAAGAGTCCTCCACCCAGGTTCGGGCATTGTACGCAAACGAGCATGGCGCGCAAACCACTTTGTGCCTACGATGCTAGTGGAAAGTGAAGCGTCTGGGTGGCGCAAAGACGGTTGACGTTTCAAAGAGAAGTCCGCACGCCCTTTCTGTCGAGGGAACCGCGCTTCGAGCGAGAGAGTCAAGGTCACACGCACAAGAAAGACTGCTTGCAACTTCTCCGACCCTGGCACGTAACTTCGCTTGACCACGCGATGTTAAAACGGGCGATGCCGCCACTCAGACTGCACCGCACGGCACGACATTTCGCGAAGACAAAACAAACATCAGCAGCGATTGCGATGGCACTCAATGCGATATTTTAGCGCCGCTCTGCAGGTGTTTTGATTTCAAGATATATTGAGGAATCACACAGTTCATCGCACCGAATGGCAGAGCCGCAACGCGTGGCGCTATACATGGGTGCCTCATGTAACTTGAGCCAAACTTTACAAATATGCAAATTTCCCGTAGCTGGACGAAGCCAAGGTAATGTTGTCTATGCGGGAAGAACGCGAAGCAATGGTCGAAGCGGCAGCTGCTGCGGCCAGCCTGACTTCGAACAACAGCGCCTTGCTGACGTGGCTCGAGTCACACGCAGATGTGCGGCGCCGATGATTATGGCGGATGAGGACTCGCGGTGGTGACGACGATGCTACACGTCAGATAGATTCCTTAAAGGGCGGCGTATACCCATTGAAACATAACCAGTGGTTTAAGTTGGCGTCAAAGATGTTGAGGATTATGAGAGAGCGGCACTGACCCGCGGTTAATAATCATTGACCCGAGTTGGTCGGATGGCTGGATTCGAACACGGTTCTCTTAACACAGCGGCACGCTGATGTACCCATTAGGCTATACACTACCCAATGACCCAAGATGGAGCGCAAATGGTTAGAACACAGAAACTAACCGGAAATTGCGGGAAGTATCATAACAATGCTAATCACAATACAAAAACATGTCTGCTGATCGCCGATATTGTGGCTAGCTAAACTTTCGCATTCAGTCCTCTTCCTCCGCTTGATGACGTCATCACTCGTGCCAAACAGTCGGAGTCATGGTCTCGCCTTCATACTTTACTTCCCTCATTTTTCGTGTCGTAGTGACAACCTCTCGATTTCTAAACCACCCGCCATCCTCGTCTCCATAGTCCAACCACCACCACCCAGCACAGCGTCTAAATACATCAGGCGACACAAAACCGTTGCACTTAAATGGAAAGCTATTTCCTTTCGATAAATGATTTGAGCCTATGCCACATAAACAAGGTTCCCTCCTTGCTTTTGATCGCTTTTGTGGTTCAGTAACGGTACATGTTACTCATTTGTCTTTCGGCTGTCGATGACGAGCTGGTACTCGGACGATGGCATGCAGCACGTTCGCGTTAACGCTGGTGCTCAAGCGGCAGTTATTCGCCAGTAATCTTATGCGTTGGGCGCCGGCTTCCCTACATCGCAGAATCGCTTAACAATGTGCTCTTTGCTTTTGCAGCATCACCGACCACGCCACTACCAAGTAAGTTGCTACAACTTGCGCGTGTGTTTCGTTTCGCAATGGTACTTCAGGAGAAACACTGACCTCTAAAGTTAAGGTATTCTTTTCAAATGTGCAAGCTTGCCCCCCCCCCACCCCCCGCCCCCTAGAACAAAAAACTTTCTTGCTTGATTATAACCTTTCAGTTTGCTTGTATGAACGTTCGCTTTTTGCTTGATGTTGTGGTTTGTTAAGCATTCACATTTCACTACTGAATTTCGCCAATGGATAATAGATTGGTATCAAGAAATGGGCTTGCAGTACAGTAACTTTAACGGCCCGATTTTGGCATCTGGCGCTGAATTGCTGGAAAAGTTGCCGCGTTTTTTGACGGTCTGATCGCCAATTTCTGCACTATTGTGTATACACTACCATTGCCAAAGCCAGAAATTACACTTTAACTCCCGGACTTGGCAATTAACCTTTGATAACAAGCTTCAAGGTTGTTCAGGCTTGTTATTAAAGAAGTCATCTTCTTATATGTAGAAGGCTGCCTTTTCTGATCAGGTAATTCGTTTACTGTAGGCTGGTTACTCCGAAGTGATAATTTCATCTGTTAGTGAAAGTGTGGCTCGTGGCGTCAAGAGAATAAATGACCAAGGTAGTAAAACCAAACTAGAAGAAAAAAGGAAAAACACAGTAGTACCGTATGTACACAAGTTGGCGCATGGGCTTAAGAACGTTGCTTCAAGGTACATCAGCGATATTCGTTTTTCCGCGAAACATAAGATACGTCGCATACGCTGGTTAGTCGATAATTTGCTGAAGGATAAGCAAATAACGGGAAAGTTTACTGTCAAACATGTGAACTGGTACATCACTTTTGTTATGCAGGTTGCATATGTAATTACGTTACCTTGTGGTAGAGAGTACGTGAGACAAACGACGCGTTGTGTGAATGTTCGACTTAGGGAGCATGAACTATCTCTTCAAGGGGTTGCGATACTTCATCTCCCGGAGCATTGCAAGTCGTCTGGTCGTCACCCCTGCTTAAAAAAAAAACAGTGAGATTTATAAATAGGCAAACCAATTGACAAAGGAAGTCGCTTAGGGTTACAATATAAACATTATGGACAAGGCATGTATCAGCGAACCATCTATCGCTCTTCATGACAAGGAACTGTGCTACGTATGTCAATTTTGATTATGCGTCATTTGGTCACAGTGGTCTCGATGTATCTCTGTCTCGTGCATGTCATGGTCGTGAACTGGCATATATATATATATATATATATATATATATATATATATATATATATATATATACATACATATATGTATATATATATATGTGTGTGTGTGTGTGTGTTGGACATAAATAAAATATCAGTTGGCAGTCAGTGCCGTGTCGTCGTTTTATACCTTCCATTTGTCCGTGTGTCGTGTGGCTCTGGAACGAACCTTACTATGAATTCAGACATATTGTCTGCAGCCACTCTCGTCCCCGCAGTGGAGGTCCTGTTGGTGGACGAGATAGAGCGGCAATTCGGCCGTCTTCCCACTATGCTGAACCTTGACGACTGTGACGCAATGTGGTCAGACGAGTGCTCCAATGTAGATGTGCAGTGCGACAATCGTTGTCATACAGCTGGCCGATGGAAGCTGCTGGAAGAACTGCTTGTAAAGTATAATTGACACAGCAGTTCCCGTGTCCAGTACGATTTCTAGCTGAGCACCGTTTATAATTCCGCCAAAATACCGTTGCGACTTGCCAAAGCCACTCAATCTGTAACGTCAGTAGTCGGCTCCTGCTTCGCAACCTCTATCGTTTTCAAACTGCGTGTTGAATTTTTGTTTTTGTTTGCTTGTCCGCAAATGTGCTCTCATCGCTACCAAATGCCTCTTCCTTGGACACGTATTACAAGTCTCCTTGATATGCGGGCATACTCAATGATTGTGGTTAAGGGTCCCCCAGATGGAACAAGTCGGTGGCAGCTTACCGGCCATGGCTCTTATCTTGAACAAATTAGTGGGCACTTCTTTGTCCCCCGTATGCACTAGGTGCAGCTGCGTGCTCCCCCTCCCCCCCCTGGCTCGAGTCTCGGCTGCGTTCTTCCCGGGCTGCTTTCAAGGACAAGGTGCCGTCGACTGCTTTCGGCAACGTCTTCGGTTTCTCCTCTTCGGTAAAGAGCACTGCATGCACGTCCTCCCGGAGGAACCCGCAGACGAAGCCCATCCCGGAACACTTCATCTAAATAGGTTTCAAATTCGCCGTTCTGGGACATCATGAAGTTTCACCATCTACTCAGACTGTGCCTCGGTATCTTGCCTTTGTGCTGCGCCCTCCGGTAGGACTTGGTCCGCATGGCTTTGCAGCTGAGTGGGCTGTTCATCTCGTCGCAACCATTTACCGACAGTAAGGCAGGCGCCGTCAATGACTTCAGAAGCCCATAGGTTTGTGGGCCGAAAATGCTCATCCATGTGTGAAGGTTTTCGCTGCCAGGAACGCGATTCACCATGAGAAACGATGTGAATATCTCATGATAGGCTGCTCAATCGCTTGTGATATTATCCAGCGGCTCCATTCGGCCAAGCTGTCCAGCAAATGTGTATTGCCATCTCTTTGCCAGCTATGCGCACAAAGCAGCAATCGGTGTCTCAACTCATCCAATACAGAAACTTAAGCTGAGGCTAATTACTGGGACAGTTGTTTTCTTGAGAGTAGCAACGGGCTGTTTCAGCATCTCTTCCGTCCCACCCTCGTTGCCAAGTGTTACGTGTCGGCCAGGAACCGATAAGGCAAGGTTCCACATGAAAACGGCGTTTCTTGCTCGGCACTTACGGGCGCATAGTCACATCCGAAATGAGCAGAATATCGCACTGAGCACGGCTTTTTAAGCACTCGCTTATACAAGCGTATAGAATGCAGTCTGTTTATCAGGCACGCGATCGCCGACAGAACAGTTGGGGCCGCGAAAGGACCGATGGAGTGAAAAATGCAAGGAATAACGTTAAGGGACAGGAAGACATTGGTGGGGATAAGAGAGCAAACCGGGTAAGCCGATATTCTAGTTCACATTAACAGGGGAAACAAGAGCTGGGCAGGCCATGTAATGCGTAAGAGAGATGACCGGTGGTCTAATAAAGTTTCAGAACGGGTGTCAAGGGAGAGGGAGCGCAGTCAAAGACTGCGGAGACCTAGTTGGTGTAATAAAATTACAAAATTTACAGCCATAACTTGGAATATAGTAGCGAAAAACATGGGTATTTCGAAATCTACCCTTCTCCACCTAGGGCCTTTCCCTCCCTTCTATACTTCCCTGGTAAAATAGCATGTAACCGAATATTTCTAGATGTTTTATATGTCCTACGTAGACGTTCTGCTTCAACCACGCTTCCTTTTCTATTAGTGCATGCTAATCGGCAGTGCATCTTTAATTTTTTAGGAGTATGCTGCTTAGCACAAACAGTTCGGAAACCAGCGGCTTTAGCCGCATTTTCAGGGCATGTCTCTTGGTGAACTTTCGTTATACCCTACTCAGCTACAATTCCCGTTCTGTCCTACTTGCAATATTTCCGTCGTTGTTTCTCAATTTCTCTTAAGATATTAGCTAACTTGGCTTGATCTTTCCAGCAGAAGAAACGTTCCCAAGCACAGAGGACGGTGAGTAATCAACACGTATAACTCCTTTTTCGGGGACTAAATATTGATCCTGAGAATGTATAATACACACGTCAAGCTGTTCCTGTTGTTGCCACCGTGGAAAATTTAATTCCTAAAGCACAGTTTTATATTTATCCGAACACATTTCTTTTGCGCATTTTCTCTACAAAGAACAAGTCTTTGTAGCGTTAACGACCTTCTTGTGGTGGCTGCAGGGGCTTAAACGTCTTGTATTGATGCTCTGTATGCCGAAGCAAGAAATTGCAGGTTATCGTCAGTTATCCTGTTCGACGAGATGCCCGACGTGCCGCGTCCGTCAGCGATTGGGAAACGAGCGCATCCCTTTTTTCACCATGCCCGCAGATAACAGATACTTTCTGCACGCACTTTGAGTTTGTGATTCAAATTTATTCATACAAGTATGCGACATGTCTGGCTCTACAAAACGCTGATGTTTATTTAACACATAATTAGGAACACCCTTAAAGTTCTAAGTTGTTTTATTATTTCCATATAAATGAAGTAAAAGATACAGTTTATGACTTAACGCATAGTCAGTCTCTGGTAAGGTGTATAATACATGCAACCTGTATAACCGCAAGTGGCAACAAAATGTTTGATGAAGCAAACTGGCACAAGAAAGATGAGCCTCTTTACCAAAATTAAATAATTGCAATGTTACACGGAGATTTAATAGCAGAAAAAAGACAACCTATGAGAAACATTTAGTACCCCGAAGGTATAAAAAGAAGCTATTATAATTAGTCTCTCGATCTTTTCAGAGAATGCGAGCCCTCATACTGAAGCAGAAAAATCACTGTTTTCGAACGGCATGCATATCACCGTACGGCTGACAAAAAATTAAGACCTTGTTTAATACGAAGCAACAACTCATTTTAAAGTTCTGACGCTAGGCAGAGCATTAGAGCTCACGTCTTGTACAGGCTGTCGGTGTGATAGCGTGGTGAAGTAGACCAATATATTCTGAATGTATACATGCGGCACTTTCGGCCCGGTGTCTTTCGTAGATTTCTCACGAATGTGAAAATCCCATGGTATATATAAATAAGCACGTCTTGGAATCCGCGCTGATGAAGGTGAAATGCAGCAGCCACTCAACATCGCTCCAAAGTCGCCCGATATGAAATATAAACCACGATTACGAAGCGTACGCGAGGAACGTTATTATTCCTACGGTGGGATTGCTGTTACGAATAAATGATTTAATTGAGATTATTGGGTCATCTTGACCAATTGTGTGCGAAGAACTTTGCTAGCGTACATTAGTAAACCATCTCTAAAAATCACAATGCTCATGTTTAAGAGGAAGCTTTAGCTCGGACCCAACACCGACTCGGCCTATTCAAATACATGTAAAATGCAAAAGCATTTTTCTGAGATAAACCCTGGACCAATTTTAATGAAGTATGCTTCATTGGAGAGAAAAGGTCGAATTCTAGTGACTGTTCGAAGCGAAATTTCGATTTAGGTCCTGAATTTTGTTAAAACAATTTTCGAAAATTCGGAAGTTTGAAAAAATAGAAGAACGAAGTTTACAAATCCATAACTCTGCATCAAATATAGATATCGTAATTCTGTAAACGGCATCCATTAAACAAATAAAAGCGGACAAGTTTGATATCTCATTTTATATCTTATGTGAACTTGTTACGTTTTTTTACAAAGGTTCTGCAATAGCTGTATTTCCATATTACAAAGTTTTTCAGATTCATGCACAACATATCAATTTTGCCCGCTTTAAATTTACTGTTAGATGCAATTCACAGAAGTGCATTATAAGTTTTCGTTTCTGAGCTACAGTGTTGTAAACTTGATAGTTTCGTTTTTTGAAATTTTTTGATTTTTGCCAATTTTTAATAAAAAGTTGAGCTCCTAAAAAAAATTCGAAACCAACAGTCACTAGATTTTAAGCTTTTCTTTTAACTGCAACAAACCTCGTCAAATTTGGTGCAGTGGTAGCCGAGAAAAACGAATTCTCCTTTTACATGTATTTAGGTAGGAGCACCCGAGCTGAAGCTTCCTCTTAATAAAGAACAACACTCGTTTATAATGATGGTGTTTCAAGACCCGTAAACGCGAAAATCTGTTATTCTCTCACAAGCCGCTCTTCCACTACCATTAGGCAAGTGCTCTAAAGATTTCTCGCTTCGGCCTGTGACATATGTTGCTAAACTTAATGACGAAAAATGGTAAATGAGATGCCCGAGCTTCTCATTATACGTGCGACTGTCCGAATGCTATAAACTCTGTTTTCTGGCAACGTAGCGATATATACGTTAATTTTACTGTAAAACTAAAACAAGAAATGCCACATCTTTGCGGTCTATGCAGGAAAATTGTTGTGATGTTTGAAGATACACACAGAACCGCATCTGTGGTATTGAGATAACGTTAAGAAGGCGTTTCATTCCACAAAATCGGCTAAGTTTATGTGGAGAGCGCATTGCTGAGGCGAAATAAATGAAATAAAATTACGTTGCACATTTGCTTCACTTCTTTTCAAATTGAATTTTGAAACGATAACGCAAAAGAAAATTACCAACGAATAAGTCATATGTACGCAGACTTGTCTACAAGTGGCGTAGTTTTATTGTTGCCTCAAGCTTTTCAGAAAAAAGAGACACAATGTTTTCAAAGATGGTTGCGTCACCAAAGACAACGAAAAACAGCCATTATGTGATTTATGAGTACTGCTTCTTCGCCGAAATTGAATTAAATACTGCGAAGGAGTGCCTTTCTAGGACCGGGAAACAGGTAAACAAACTGAAGTGTGGCTTTTTGTTTATTTGCGTGCTCTAATATGTGCCTGTCTGAAAGGCGGCAGGCGCCCCAGTAAGAAATTCGGTGAAATTTTCGTGCCAAAATATGACAGATTGCCAGAACTTGGTCGACATATTCAACTCATGTTGATATTTTCACTGCATTACTTTCATGCAGGACGGCGCACGAGGCCACGTAAGTGAGAATTCTTTTCCACTACCTACACGCTCGACAGGTGGCAAGCCATCAAATGCACTTTTATATAAAGAACCCGTCAGCCAGGTTTGGCCTTTGCACGCAAACAAGCGCGGTGCTTGGATCACATGGTCGTGATCGAGTGTGCAAAGAATAAACTGGCTTGGTGGCGCGAAGAGGGTTGAAATTTTGAACAGAAGGCCGCGCGTCCTTCTTCTCGAGGGAACCACGCTCCGAGCGTAACACTCAAGGTCATACACAATATGGGGAGTGCTCACAAAGTATCCGACCATCGCACGTGGCACGAGGTGCCTCTGTTTACAGTGATGCTTTCCTCTTAGTTGCATGGTAACAACCCCTCCCCCCCCCTCCCCCGAACTTATCCTCTGTCCTTTTCTCAGTTTCTCTTCAGTAAATGCTTTCAGCACGTACCACATAACAACGTTCCCTCCGTACTTTCCATAACTTTTGCGGTTTATTTACGATGCATTTTGGATATTTGCTTTTCGACGGTCAGTGATATCCTGGTACACAAAACATCGAATGCAGGGGATTCACGTTATTCCTTGCGCTCAAGAGGCATATCTTCGCCAGTTATACGTTGGGCGCTGCTTTCCTCACATTCTACAACCGCTTAACTATTTACTGCTTTTTTTTTGCAGCACGAACGGCCATGACACTGCCAAGTAAGTCGGTACACCTTGCGCTCGTGTTTTGTTGCACGATGTTACATGAGAAAATGTTAGGCTCTATATAAAGGCTGTTTGACTTCAATAGAATCTTTGAGCATGTATCACCTAAACAAGTCTCTTTTCGTTCTTCTGATCCCTTTTGTGGCTTAATGACTGTGGGCCTTGCCCAGCCGTTTTTTGACTGCAAGTCATTGTGACATGCTGGTAGAAAAAAAATCGAATGCAGCAAATTGTAATGCATAAATGCTTTTAACACGGTCACTCTACGAGTTGGAATGACATATTGTGAATTTCAGGGAGAACGCTAAGTTCTCTTTGCTCCAGGAAGCAGAAATATGGTTTAGGAGCGGAAATTCTTTTATCAAGATTAGCAAAATTTGATTTCAAATATAGCATTACGAAGTTAATCAATTATTATGTTCCAGTAATGGATGTCGCTGTTCTGTAAATCGCTTCTATGAGAGGTGTCTAAAACGGATAAATTTGGATACTAATTTACAGCCATATTGAAATCTTCATGTTTGCTATGGTTTTACCAAAAGATCTTATAAATTAGTGGCATGTTTCTGAGCGTGTGGATAGCATCAGATTGTCCGATTCAGATACATTATTGCATGCAGTCCACAGGTGAGTAATAGCATTTTTATAGCTTCTTCACAGAGTTGCGTAGTGAGGCAAAATCTTTCTGCAATAATTGTTGCTTGGTTGTTGGTGCGGTAGCTTCGGTAACTACCTCAACCTTGACGATAACTTCTTTGGCAAGTTGGTGCGCTAAAATGCAACATGTCACCGCAGTCTTATTACAGCAGAAAGGGGGTTAACCGATGGGCCCGATTTTTAATAGTCATGCCATAAGAAGCCAAAAAACACTAACACCAATGAAATTATACGGCAAATTACTTGGCTTTAATAAATGGTATGGTTTCATTTCATTTTTTATTTCATTTATTAAGCACAAGCAATTTCCCCTATGTTGTCTTTGGCGTCAGTGTTTGTTGGCTTCTTATGATATGACTCCATCTTATACGGTGGCTCGAAGACTCCTGCTCTGCTTCAACAGCTGCTCAAATTCTGAACATCTTGAAGGGGCAGAGCAATAAGACGAATACACAAGGCAGGAACACACAGGACAGCGCTGGATGCAGGCGATTCACATCGAATGCATCAAACATCGCGATGAACACTATTATTCACATCGAACATCGAACATCGAATCAGCACTGTCCTGTGTGTTCCTGCCTTGTGTGTTCGTCTTATTGCGCTGCCCCTTCAAGATGTTCAACTAGTACCAACTCGCCCAAATGTCGATCCTTCTCAAATTCTCAACTCCTTTTTTGCGACAGCACGAGAATCTCTGAGCGGACGCAGCCAAGTTATCAAGAACGTTTTGCTTGACAAGTGCACAGCGTCTTCTTAACCCCTACAGTAGGGTTTAATATGGACGCCTGCACAGACGTCAGTAACAGACAAGTTAATTCATGCTATGTATGGCACTTGCACATTACCTCCAAAGTCCACGTAATCTACATTCTGAAAACCTTTAATCATATATATCCCACAAGAATAAAGCCTGCAGTGAGGCACTCGCCGGTTCAATCAAATGATGCCAGCTCGACCGGAAAATACCACGGAGTCAAAAACATTCATGCTGCACATGAATGCACTTACGATAAGTGTTTCACGTAGTAGTTCTGCGGAAACCCGCAAGGTGGAGAGAAGTAATTATGTAGGAAAAATCACACATCCGCCCGTTCGTAGCAATTGCTACAAAGGAAACCCATACAGCTTCCTCGAAAGAAAAGCCTCACAGTTGAAGAAAAATTCGTCCTGGTCTGGGACTCGAACCAGGGACCACCGCCGTTCCGGGGCAGCCGCTCTACCATCTCAGCTAACCAGGCGGCTAGCAGATGGCAGGGCGAAGTCGAATTTGTCGACAACACGAAGCAAAGGCAAGTGTTTGTCGTAGTAGTTCTGCGGAAACTCGCAAGGAGAGAAGTAATGAATATAGGAAAAATCAGACATCCACCTGTTCGTAGGAATTGCTACAAAGGAAACCCATACATCCCATACCATAACCAAGCCGATACAGCCCCCCTTCCGTAGCAATTGCTACGAAAGGGTGGACGTCTGCTGTTCCCTATATTAAGCACTTAAGATAAGTAAATATGCATCCATTCTATACTCGTCCATAATGAACCTACCCACTTCGTTAATTATTACTCTTTTTGCAGCTAGGTGGTTGAAATAATCATGCGAACGTGGTATGATATTGTAATCAAGCGCCACTCTGATCCATAATGTCTGTCAAGAAAGCATTCTTGAATACTAACTGCACCGCCTCACAAATTTTGGCTCCCGGACGGCAAAATACTGATTGCCCCTTTTCTTGTTTTAAGCACTTTAGAGTACTTAAAATGTGCCTTTAAGGCAGAGTTTACACCTAACATCAAACTCCTGTTTCCATCAATTTTCATTCTTTATTTTACCCAGCTGTCCACAGCTACTTGTTCCCGTTTCGTACTTTTGTTTTGAATTTTCCTTTGTGAATTCACAAATACACCTTTATCAGGGTTTACGCCTGCTCATGGGCACTTCGAAAGAATACGCGAATTTGGTTGCATTGAATAACCAAACTCTTGCGCGTTGTCTGAAGGAAGTTTCATTTTTTGTGGTTTCAATTTAAAAATGAGGACAGAAACGAATCACTGCTTCTGTTCACTGTTACCGTTTAAGACTGTTTAGCCAACAAGACTGTTTGAGCTAACATCGAAACAATAGCTTGCTCATCTATGTCAACTTGATTTTGTGCGTCCACAGCACCGATGCATTTCGCGAAGCACAGCAGCGTCTATTGGGACAGTAGCTATTTCGACAAAGTAGTAGTGCTTTATTCAAGTCTTTACTAAACGCATCGCACACTTCGCTTTTCAGGTGACAAAACGAGGGCTTCCCGTAATTGAGCACTTTTACCAGACCCAAATTTCGGGGGCACAAAATCTGTTGAGTCATTCGCTCTCGCGCACTCGAGGTAACATTGTCAAAATACGCCTATAATTGTCACGTGAAGCTGACACAAGCTCTTGTCGAATCGCTGCGAACAAATCCTCAGGAGTGACAACATGCAGTTTAATTTGTATTTGAAATCGCGTTTAGATTTCTTGTCAGTATTTCAGAAACATGTATTTTTCACAATTTTAGAATACGATTGCAGAAAAACATACTTTGATCTCTATTTTCTGCTCTCCTCTTGAAAAACTCGATGTTTTTTATTCTCAGTTTTCATTGGCTAGTTCGACATGTAATATCCCTTGAAAATAAAGTTCACCGCCTTTGTCAGACTTCTTTAAAAAGATTTAATGTAATATTTCAAGCAGGTATCAAATATTGGGCACGCATATTCCGGTTTTACAGACCTTGTTAATAAAATAAATCCAAGCTTGATGTCATCGCATTGGATTTTGCCTTTAAAACCAACTGCTATATGAAGCAGCTATGCAAATTAGAGAATTGCAGACAGTTCAGTGAACCAGAGCGAGTGACCTAATCCCATGCTGTCCTCGCAACATGCCGGCTTCCGCGTCATTACGGAGATATGCACATCTTAGAACGCAAAACTAAAACTGATGATGAAAAAAGTATTATAGCAAACTGTTTATGTCGCTTTGAGGCTTGTCAATACTTCCTCTGCAGTTTTCAGGTCACGCACCTTTATTGAGAGCGCAAAAATAACAAGACGAAAATTTCATGTCGGCACCTAATTAAAAGCGCTAATCTTTCCATTTAACTGAAGCTGTTTTATTTATGTGGGCTTTCAACGAGAACGCAAAGCCCATCATATGAAGATGAGATGTACGATGTATTTTTTCGTGCACACCTGTCTACTTATTTTTTATAATCATCCGTGCAGCAAAGTGTACAGAGACATAAGGCGCAAATGTTTCCGTTCGTACACTCGTACATAACTTTCCATTGTGCTTCATCGGTTGGTTACAGACGCAGAAACTTCATATATTTTGGTTTCTCAAGTACTACTAAAGTCGCATCTTCCCGATAGCCTAGTGCGATTAGGCAATTACAATACGCACTTGTTAGTTTCGGATGAGTGCCGACCATATTTGACGATGTGAGCCCATTTACTACGTCCGAATGTTGTTCGCTATCTGTTGCTGCTGTATAATAATTGAAAATTCACGTGCATTACCAGGTCCATCCGAGTGCCCTGAAGCGATCAAGCAGCGCTGTCGAAGGGACAACATGACCTGCGTCATGAGGGGGAAAATGCCGGCTTGTACAGGTAAGCACGAATTATCCCTCAAAATCATTGTTTGTACTACCATCGTAACAAATGGGTGATCCTAAATGGAGCTACTATTTGTATTCGTTGGTGCGATTTGCTACAGGTTCTTAAATTTGCTTTAGCTGTTTCATCCAAGCAGCGCAACATGTTAATTTTACTTCGTAGAATAAAGTGTTGGTATAAGATCTGAAACTGACGTTGAACAACGCAAATAAAACAAGAACACAAAGAAACAAATACCACAGACGAGCGCTATGAAGTTGAAATTATGAACCGACAAGCCCTCATCAACGTCTGATTAAAATTTATAAATCTGCAAATTCTGCAATCTGCAGAATAAAAGCTGTAATCTCGTTGCACGAAGAGAAAGCGAATGGCATAAATTCCTTCCATTAGCATTATGAGATTTGAATAAGAGTTTCTCGCTTCTCGGATTCAAAAGCAAACTTTTTTTAAAATTCGCTAGAGGTATATAAGAGAAGCAGGGGAAGTTTTTGCTCTTTCAAATAAAGATGTGGCGTGACCTATTGCCTTCAGCTGTGTCTTTGCACTGAATCTTCTGCCTCATCCGTCGAGAAGGTGAACCTTGCCAAGGGACTGTATGGCGGCGGAAGACCTTGGAGGCGACGGCTGCTTCGCTCAATTTCTGAAGTGCCAGAGGTACTGGCGTCGGTGGCTTCTGGTTCAGGATCAGCGGACACAAGGTGGATGCGTACCCGTCGCTTTCACCAGTTTGTGGCGAGAGGAAAAGGCAAGCAGTCAGTTCCAAGCGAACGGCAGTTTACTGTTCGTTTCTGCAGCAGCTACCACGCACAGTTCTTCCTCCTCGGCGTCTAGCGTAACTAGCGCGTGCCTTTACGCCTCCCTCCCAAAAAAGAAGAAAAAGAAGAGAGACTACTTCTCCATGCGGCTAGACGGAAGTTAACCGTCCCCTCCCAAAAAAAGAAAGTTGGGGAGATTTTAAATGCCACAAGGACAAAAGAAAAGAAATGAAAAAGACAACGGACGTGATGACAGGGGCCGCACAACAAAGTTTGTGGATGGGAGTCAGCGCGAGTGGTAGGACTTCATCCTCGTAACGTGAACAATGTCAGAGGAAAGAGGTCTACGGGAGAGGTGCGAAGTGTCGGCTGGGATAACTTCGTAGTTGATAGGACTAAGATTATGCAAAACTATGTAGGGTCCAAAGTATCGGCGCAACAATTTTTCTGACCGGGCTCGGTGACGTATTGCGGTCCAAACCCACACGAGATCTCCCGGGTTTTATGTGACGTCTCGATGGCGTATGTCGTATCGACGAGCATCTTGACTTTGTCGGGATAGAACTCGTCGCCGTGCAAGGTGCCGCGCTGCTTCGGCACGCTGAACAAAGGCGTCTGTATCTGGTGTGGTAGGTTGAGACGAAGTTGGTAGGAGCATCACGTCGAGCATAGTGGTGACATCGCGTCCGTAGACCAGACGAAAAGGAGGACATGCGGTGATTTCTTGAAGCGCAGTGTTATACGCCAATGCCACACACGGGAGCACTTCGTCTCAATTTTTATGATCCGTGGCGACAGACATAGAAAGCATATCCGCAATCGTTTTGTTGAGACGCTCAGTTAACCCGTTAGTCTGCGGGCGATACACCGTTGCCGTACAGTGCGTTGTTCCACTCAACTACAGGATATCTCGGACCAACTGGGTGGTGAAGGCCATACGGCAGTCTGTGACAACGACAGCGGGAGCACCATGTCGAAGCACAAAATTTTTGACAAAGAAATTGGCTACACCTGAAGCAGTTTGTACTGAACGGCTTGTGTTTCGCACAATCTAGTGAGGTTCTCAGCGGCGATAAGTATCCAGAGGTTATCAGCCGAAGACTTGGGAAATGGGCCGAGTAAATCAATCCGGACTTGTTCAGAAGGTGAGCAAGGGGCTCATACTGGCTCAGACAGGCTGGTTTCAGTGGTGGAACATTGCGACGCTGGTAATCGCGACAACTTCTGACGTACTGCTTCACGGTTTGTGTGAGATTTCGTCAGTAGAAGTCAAAGTACAGTAGAAGAGTACAATTGAAACCAAGATGCCCGGATGTTGGTTCGTCGTGGCATGCACGTAGAATGTCGTCGCGGAGAGGAGCGGGAACATCGAGCAGGAAAACGGCTGCAGTAGGGCGAAAGTTTCGCTTGTATAGGATGTCGCCACATATGCAGAAAGAGGACAAGTCACGCGCGAACTGCCTCAGGGGTTATGGGCGGCTCCCATCAAAGTATTCAATCAAGGGCTGGAACTCGAAATCTTGGCGTTGCTTGTGATCTGCGTTTAAAAACGGAAGAGTACAAAGAAAACCAGAGTCGTCGTCAGTATCTAGTGGCGCGGTTTCCACGGGGGCGCAGGAGAGACAGTCGGCGTCCGTGTGTTTCTGGCCAGATTTATAGACGATTGTCACATCAAATTGCTGCAACCGAAGGCTCCACCTTGCGAGACGGCCTGAAGGATTCTTCAGATTCGCCAGCCACCCGAGAGAGTGGTGGTCGTTGACGACGCGGAAGGGGCGTCCGTGTAAGCATGGCCGGAACTTCTGGAGCCCATACAATTGTGAAGCATTCCTTTTCTACTGCTGAGTAGTTTTTTTCAGCAGCAGTCTCAGCAACACCAGCTTAAAACTGTACGAGTGTCGCTCCGAGACCAACATTACTAGCATCAGTGTGGACTTCTGTGTCGGCCTCGGTGTCAAAGTGACCAGGTATCGGTGATGTCTCTAGATGTGGCTGAATATCGTGGAAGGCGTCGGATTGTGCCAGGCCCCAATCAAATGTGACGTCGTTTTTGATGAGTCGTTGCAAAGGTTCGGCAATCTAAAAAAATTGGGCACAAAACGGCGGTAATACGAGCAAAGCCCTAACCATCGGCGGACATAGTGATTTGTCTTCGGTATCACGAACAGAGCAACTGCCATGGCTTTTTCAGGCTCAGGGCGCACACAGGTGCTGCTGACAATAAGACGAAGAAATTAAAGCCTCACGTAGCCAAAGCGACATTTTTCGGGCTTCAGAGACAGGCCGGCATTGCGGATGGCTTGAAGAACCGCCTCAAACCAGTGCATGTATTGCTCAAACTTGGTGGAAGAAACAATTACATCGTCTAAGTAGACTAGACACGAGTGCCACTTGAAGTCAGGTATAACTGTGTCGATCATGCGTTGAAATGTGGCCGAAGCGGGATACAATCAAAAAGGGAGGACCTTTAATTAAGAGAGACCGCCGGGTGTTATAAATGCCCTTTTTTCCTGGTCCCCTTCGCAAACCTTAATCTGCCCGTACCCACTACGCAGACCCTTTCAAAAACAGTAGCGGGCATGTCGCAGGCGATCCAAAGAGTCGTCAGTCCGAAGAAGGGGGTAAATGTCTTTTTTCGTGATCTTGGTCAGTTTGCGATAATCGACACATAATCGTAGTGAACCGTCTTTCTTCTTAACTAATACAACAGGTGAAGCCCAAGGACTTGTCGCTGGTTGAATGACATCATCGTCTCGCATTTGTTTAACTTGATGACGAATAGCAACCTGTTCTCACTGCGACACGCGATAAGCGTGTTGGCGAGCAGGTTGGACGTCCGATTCAGTGATTATTCTGTGTTTGATTAAAGGAGTCTGCTTGACGTTCAACGTGGTGGTGAAACAGTCACAAAATGACGATAGCAGAGTGAGGAACCTCTCCTTTTCCGGTTGGTCGAGCTGTGGGTTGACGTTGATGTGAATAGTCAAGTTCACATCGCTTGGTTCCGGAATAGAGCTTGTCGTTACCGAAGCACAGGCGTTGGACTGCGCCACTGTTTCAAAGTAGGCCATGGTGGTATGCTTCGCAAACTGCTTGAATTTGCCACAGAAGCTGGTAACTAGGATCGTGGTTTGCCTATTTTGGCGCTCTACGAGATCTCGTGCGACGCCGACTTAGGGATAATTAACCAATAACGGTTGTTTAAGGACTGGCGATTCATGTGGTGACTCGGTCGACCGAGTACATTCATGGTGTAGTCTTGCTTTTTGTGTTGGTTTTGTGTGTGACGCGGCTTTGAGTCACACGAGATCTTTCACCCCTAACGAGGAAGGGCTTCACGTATCATTTGGCTTTGCTGTCTTTCCCCGCGCGCTTATGCATATAGAATTCAATATTTACAAGAGCTCTGCGTGGCCGTAAAGCAGTTGCAGTCAGCACTTTGTGTTGGCTTCCTTGTCGGTCCCTGCCAATTTGTTGTGCGCTGTGATCGAATAGAGTAACATAGTTCCAAATATTGTTGTTAATTTTGCACGTCTACGATTTCGTTAATCTTGGTCCCCAATCAAAATCGTGCGTGCGGAAGTCCGTGCGACACAGTTTTTCACTAGCTGATAATTTGATATAGGTCGGTGTAATTATTTTTAATGGGAACGAGTGTGCATTTAATTACGATGCGTTTGAGCGGAGAAACATCGTTCGGCCCCTAGATAAGTCTTTGTCTTAAACTGGTACGCTGAGGCGAACGCGTACTCGTTTACAATACTACAGGTTCACCATCTTAATGCCGCTGTTCTCCTGCAGTGCTCTGTCTTTTATGCCACAGAAATAAATCGCTATAGGATGAACAAAAACTAATTGAGAGAGAGAGAGAAAGAGAGCGATGCAAAGGAGAGAATGGCAGGGAGGTTAACCAGAGTTAAAGCCTCCGGTTTGCTACCCTGCACTAGGGTAAGGGATAGGAAAAGTAATTGGAGGAACTGTACAGCCGGCGCAATGAACTGCTCATCACTTAATGCGGCAGCCTGGGCTGCGCCCTCTCACCGGTATCGTTAGAGGGAGGGCTGTAAAACGTGTCCAATCTGACTGAATAAACAAATATTTCGTATAAGTTACAACCAAAATCATGCGACCTCTTCGGGCGCAAGGGCTTTGTTGAGAGAACGCAAATAACATATTCGAATGGCTTAGTTAAGGTGGCATTTACTTAAAGTGAAGAGCAGATGAAATTATCAGAAATTCTAGCCTAAACACCGCAAAATCGCTTTTCATTAGCAAAAACCCAAGCTAAGAAATATTGCCAAACAGCCCTAGTGTATGTTGGGCATTTTTTACAAAAAGTCTCGTGCTTGAGCTATTTTATTCGAGTGTCGCAGAATTTTAGTTATCTCTGTCTTCACTGACAGTTGTAAGTGTAAGCAACTTTCACCATTTGCATTATTTGCTCACGTTATTTTATATGCATATCACGCTCATTTTTGTGTCTTGAATAATGAAGCTAGCTTTTGACGGCTGTGCCTCTGTGTGTGTATAATGTTGACATTCTAGTTTCTTCATCTGTACGCCCATGCATCTTTGACCAGATCAAGACAGCGTGCGTGCGACCGCAACTCAATATATGCAAATATGATGGAAGTCAGTATAATATGCGCTACAGCTTTCCGTTGCCTTTTGTGTGCATATGCATCATTCTGTATATCAGTATAGGCTGGCTTCATACCCTCTTTAGCTAACTCCACCCAACAAATATTTCGGACTTCGTTCGTTTCATCTCCCATTAAAATTTTTTCTATACCTTATCATTATCATGTGAAAAGCGATCGCTGTCACCGTGGCAGCTAACTAACTTTTAGTTCAGTCAAATATCGTGAAGTCGAAAAGGACGAAAAGAACACGTATTCCTTTAAAAAAGCAAACTAGATTAAAACAACAAATCTTGATCTGCCTACATAACACTTGCGATCTTGAAATAAAACATGCGCCCCAGTGGACCCCACACTGCCACTAACTAGACTCGTTTACTATAAGCAGAATGTCGAGCCTAAACAAATGCCAGTTTATTTCAGGTTCGAATTCAGCGCGCTCCAATTTCGTTGAGGTTCAGTTCCGATTCGCAGCAACAAGAATTCGTAATCAAATCCAAATCAAAGCATTTCTTTCAATGAAAGAACAGCCTATGGGGGGGGGGGGGGTTCATTGAATACACGCTGTTATTGATAGCTTGACGGGGCCAAAGCAACCCTGACGACGCATTTGGGAGTACAACAATACGTGCCCAACAGCCAGAATGCACAATACGGTAAATGTAAAGCACCGAACATTTCGTAATAGTAGGCTATACCAATACACTAGAGAAAGGAATGATACGCATACTTATGACTGCCCATAATAGTTGCATTTCTCATAGAAAAACTAAAATATACACTAAAAGAACACCATGACCTAATCATGGTGTTCACGGCATGACCTAATCTGAAATCAAAACGCCCTTGAAGAGTGGGCACGAGCCAGCTCACCAGAAGCATGTTGGACGACTACGTTTTAATGTAGGTTCAGGATAAATGGTTCTGTGCCTAACAATATGCATACAACTATTGTGCTCATACTGCATCCGGTGTTAGAAATGAGACCTTTTGTAATTAATGTACCGTAGTTTCCATCTACCTATAATGTTCTTGTCATGGGCCTTTAATTCGCTGATTGTTGTCTGAACTTGAGTTAGTCCTAGCTTTTTTTATGGCATATCGGGCTGTTTTACAGTGCACTGATCGTCCTTTGAAGTTGGTAAGAACAGCTTTCAACCTGTATTACAAGCAAGGCCGAGTACGTTAGCGATATTATTGCTGCCTAATTATCGCTTGAGCCAGTTCGTGCTAGCAGTAACGCACGTTGTTCTGCATTCTGTATGTACATGAAAGATTTCACTGTTCTAACAGGGCCTAATTACTTAGATCTATTATTTCATTCTATTCTATTCCTTTTTTATCATAAACCGCCAATCAAGACCAGCTAATTAAGGTGATAACGTAGGCTGAACGCCTTTCGAATCACTGACGAAGTGGGGAAGAAATGAGTTGGAAGTGAACTGTTACGTGATCATGGTCCATATATCAGTTAACTTGGCCATGAAATTTACTTGATAGTAAAATCTTAGTATCATGGTAAAGATTATAAGGCGGTCGCGTCGTTGTTGGCGTTGCGATAAGACGACACCGATCCCATAACAACTGGCATCGGTTCGGACCCCTGTAGGTGCGGACGGGTCAAAGTGGGCCAAAACCGGTGGGTTTTCGAGAATCGTGATAAGGCGTGAAAATGTGGCAGCCTGAGGGGAACTCCACGTAAACGGCACGTCTTTCTTCAGAAGTTCAGTGATTGGTCGAGCGATTGCTGCGAAATCTTTCACGAACCGCCGGAAATAAGAAAAGAACCCCACAAAACTTCGAACGTGTTTGACTGACTGAGGTACAGGAAAAGCCGTTACTGCACGGACCTTCTCCGGGTCGGGTTGTACTGCGTAAGTATCGACGAGTGGGCCTAGCACTGTAATCTGTCGGGGCCCGAAGTGGCTTTTCGAATAGATCAACTGGAGACCAGCCTTGTGCAAGACGTCAACCACAGCTGCGACACGCTCAAGGTGTGTCTCAAACGTAGGAGAAAACACAAGGACGTCGTTGAGCTAACAAAGGCAAGTTGACCAGTTGAAACCTTGCAGCAGGGAGTCGATCATTCGTTCGAACGTGGCGGGAGCATTGCATAAACCGAACGGCATAACCCTGAATTGGTAAAGGCCAGCTGGAGTGAAAAAATTTGTCTTTTCTTGGTCTTGCTCATCGACGGAAATCTGCCAATCACCAGCTCGAAGGTCGATGGAGGAAAAGTATTTGACACCATGAAGACAATCAAGAGCGTCATCGATTCGTGGTAAAGAGTAAACGTCCTTTTTCGGGGTATCTACCAAGTTGACATTTCCAAATTCCCCGAGTTTTCCAGGTTTTCCCCGAGTGCCATTGAAAAATTCTCTGAGTGACGCAGAAATATGTTTTATGTCAAGACGGGCTGAAACCTCGTCGCCTGATGCTGTCACTCTCTAGTGGGTCTATAAAAAAAAATTTTATTAACGACCTAATTGAGTTTGAATACTAACGAGTGGTGTTTATGTTATTCAAAAAGAGAATAGAAGGGAGGGGTTAGTAAAATGCACAGCAAATAAAATGTCTACAAAAAAATTGCAAATCGAGTTGGACATCCTCAAACACGAATAAAAAGCAGCTGCATACAGAAGCAAATATTTTCGAACATGAGCTATTTTTATCAACTGATAGAAGGCTCAGTGGTATGAGGCCCGAATCTTGTCACAATTAATATTCTCTCTCAAGAGCTCGTAAGTCAATCTGAGCTGTCCTGACATACTCTCAGCGCACACAACACAACACAACACGCCTCAGTGTTGTGTTTCACTGCTTTAAAGAGTTTATTTGGGTGCGGATGATGGACACCTGCGTCCCGCCATCAGCCAACACTTTCTATTTTCATATCAAGCTACTTCAAAACGGCGACAGCACGCTTCCTTTCCCGTTCATTCCTCAATGCAAAGGTTCTTTCTGTTCTTGTCCTCCTGCCACCACTCATTCGTCCCACGGACGATTTGAAGCATCTTCTTGGTCAGTTGCACAGTCCAAGTCCGATTTTTCGCACTCCATAGAGGCTGCGAAAACGTCCGAAAAATCGGCCAGTTGGAAAAAATAAACGCATGTCATTTACTGTCCTTAAAGTCTGAAACCGCCACAGGCACATTCGAAAACGCTCTGAAGGCCTGTCGGTACACATATTAGGCATATCGGTGCTCATACTGTAACAGGAGATCCCGGATGTACGCGTGTATAATTGAGGAATACATATTGTGACCCGTGACAATTGCCCCTTCCGACGCTTGTAATCCTTCACCGCCATAATTTGCGTATGCTTCACCACGTAACATTTTTGTACTGAGCCGAAGCTGATTTTCAGGAACCGGTGTTCAACGGAGCGTGCTTTCCGAGCTTCGAAGCCAATTGCGAGGACCACAAAAGCGCAGTCGGTGCCATTGCTGACAGCAGCGAATTCTTTCAATGAAAAACACGGCACCCAACGGCAACAAGCTTAATAGCTAACGTCGAAGCAGCTAGGTCTAGCGTTGCCGCAGTGGTGTCTACGGCTGCCAGCGGAACTGCGTGCGGTTCCGCTGGTTCGTGGCGGCGAGGTAATCAAAACGGCAGCGGTCGTAGCTTTGATTAATGCCGTTTCGGATCTGCGGTGACGGCAAAAAGTCCGGAAAATTGGACGGCGAAGGGTTCTTGCGTCCGAAATTTCAGACGTTTCGATACATTGACTATATGGGGTACGTGGTGGTGCCGCGAAGCCATCCAAATTATCGGGCATCCGGAAAGTCGGTCGTTGACTGTACACTGGAAACTCCTCCAGCCGACGACAGGGCCTCAAAGATGATTCATTACGATTCCTCTCTATTTCTCGAGCCAGCATACGGCGCCTTTCGGCCCTTTCAACAAAATTACCGCTCCTTTTCCCTGATAGAGGCACAAATTCCCTGAGTTTTCGCTGAGTTCTTCCAGACTACTTGAAATCCCTGAGAATTCCCGGTTTTCCCAGTTTTCCCAATGAGTAGACACCCTGTTTTTAGTAATTCGGTTTAGGTGGTGATAATCAAAGCAGGAACGTCCAGAGCTGTCTTTCTTTTTAACGAACACGACAGGCGACGCCCGAGGACTCGACGAGGGCTCAACAATCCCTTTGGCGAGAATTTGTTTTCTTCCTGCTGAATAATTTGTCGCTCTGCCGGGGACACGCGATATGGTCGGCGGTGAATGGGAACAGCATCACCAGTGTTTATCCGATACTTAACAAGGGACGTCTGACCAAGTGGTCGATTGTCAGCGTCAAATATGTCGCAGTAGGAAAGCAAAAGGCGATTAGGGCGGCTGCTTGGTCAGCTGCCAGGTCAGGAGTGACCACGGGACGTAATGGGCCGTCGAGGTTCAAGGCATCCTGCGCGTAATCAGGAGGATCTCGAGACGCGTCGGCTGCAAATGCAATGACGTGGTCGTCCGTCGCTGACCGGAGCGTGGCCACCGCTTTGCCTTCAGGTAACATTTGCTTCGTCAAGCCCAAATTGATAGCGGGGAGAAATATCCGATTAGCGGCAAGGGTTACTACGGCGTATTTTTGGCCCCTCGTAAAGCAAAAATAATCTAAATAAAAATGAGGGAAAGCCGCAGCACCAAGGTATAGCAGCTTTAAGCCAATCAAAAATAAATGAAGAGGGGTAGAAACCCAAAATGTAATTTGAAGTAAAGCCAATTATTAAGAAAAAAAAACCGAGGTATACCAACAGAGAATGTTTATGCATACCAGGAGGGGATAGGACAGCGGAGGACTTGTCTGCATCGGCGTGGGACGGGTGAGGCCTCGTTGCGTCCAATTTTATTGAGTAGGAGGAAAAGGGGGAAAAGGAACTAGGATGTCTTGAGATCGTGGTCCAACGAACAGGTGCGACAACACAGCCGCCATCAGGCACGGTTGCCGTTGAGGCCAATTCGACGAAGGTCAAGGCTTTTGGAGATAAGCGAACAAACACTGTAGTGCAGAGGGTGTTCGGTTGTTCCGGGCGAACGTCACAGCATACCGGGGGAACAGTCAATGAGGGCAGAATGCATCGTCAGTAAGTTGAGCCCGAAGATTAGGTCATGTGGGAAGCTGGTCAGCACGGTGAACAGGACTGGAACTTGGCGGCCAGATTCCTATGCGAGCAGTGCACATAGCCCTCACGGCAGCAGTGGCGCCATTGGCGACGCGTACGAGTCGAGGGATGGCAGGCTTAAGAAGTTTTTTGAGGTGGCGACATAGGTTAGTGCTAATTATGGACTCTTGGGCTCCAATATCAATTAATGCCGTAAACGGAACACCATCTACGTCTACTTCAATTAGGTTGGTGTTGGTGAGAAGCATGAACGGAGGACCTGCACAGGTCGAACGTGATGCAGCACTACCTCCAACAGCTGCACGGCCTAGGTTTGGCGAGGAAATGCAGCGAGGCTGGGGTGACGGGGAGCGACGGCGTTGAGGCGACGGCGATCGCACGGAGGAGCGGCTGTCAGGGGCATCAAAAGTAGGGTACAGACGGCGAGGTGAGGAACGGCGAGCGTCGGCGTATGGGCGAGGAGCCGGGAATGAGCTCCAGTAAGGGGGCATCCAGGTGGTAGGGCAGTGGCGGGATACGTGACCAATGCGGTGGCAGCGGAAGTAGATCGGTTTGTCATCTGGGGTTCGCCATTCAGCCAGCTTGCGTGGTCTGGGAGCGAAATACTGGTCATTACAGGTTGTGGACATGGGAATGGGTACCGAATCAGGTCAGGAGACAGAGCAAGCGGTAGGGACGCCAATGTTTGCAATTTCTTGCCGCAACACTGCTTGCATAACGGAAATAGTGGGGGCGCTTGGTCAATGGTACCGCCAGGGGATCGTGAGATGAAGGGGGGCCGGACTCGCCGCTTCAATCTTACGGCGAACGATAAGTATGACGTTCTCTTGAAATTGTCGTTTGGCGGTAAGTGCGGAGCAAGAGAACGTGGCAGGGGTGTTTGTTAACCGGGAAAAGTGTGGGACGATGCGGCGGCTTTTGGCTACCTCGAAGCAGCGGCATTCTTTCACGATGGCGTCGACGGTAGAAACGTCGTTATAGACGAGCAAGTCGAAGGCGTCGTCCGCGATTCCTTTTACGATATGGCCCACCTGGTCAACCTCAGTCATGTGCTCGTCGACTTTCCGGCAAAGCACGAGCACTTCCTGTGTGTAATAGAGATACGATTCGGTCGACGACTGGACACGGGTGGCAAGCTCTTTTCGCGCAGCCTGTTGGCGACCTGACGGGTTGCCAAATAGGTCGCGAAGCCGCTCTTTGAAAATGTCCCCGCTGGAGAGCTCGACCTCATGGGTGGGAAATCAGACACGCGGGGTCCCGTCCAAATAAAAGATCACATTGGCAAGCATTATGGTAAGGTCCCAGTGGTGGCTTGATGAGCCACCACTTGATACATGATGAGCCAGTGGTCGACGTCAACGTCATTAAGGCGGCGAATGTCCCAGGATCGCGGAGACTGGGAACCGTAATGTACGTTGTGGTTGCCGCCGCAGGCGTAGATGGCAACGGGGTGGTTCCATCGGAAGCCATAGCTGCCGTAATCATAGCTGCCATAGCCAAGCCGACCGCTTCGGAGCTCCGTGGCGAGGACGGGGAACGTTCCGCCTCCACCACAGTGTGTAAGACTAGCGACTATGTACAGGTATTATTTACAACAGCGGTTGCAGCGCTGACCGGTTAGATTCACAGCGTGAGCCCAGTTCGTTCTTCCTCCTCTTTTCTCGAGTGATGGAGCCCACGCGCCTCGTTCAATGAATCAAACACCACACGCATGTAGCAATATGAATTTTCGGGCTATCTAAACGATCGATAGCTGACAGATTAGAAAAGGACATTATTCCAAGCGCGAGGCGCATTTGCACGGGTGGATTGAGCGTGTTACGCTCACGTATTCATGTTAGTGGTCGCAGTGAAAATCCGTACATCTCTAGTATACCGCTACGATTGCTGCTGCTCACAAATTTCCGTCAGTGACCTGTTTGTTCAACACCAAAATGAGCTACTGGGAACCATGAACCCGTCCATCTTCATCGAACGATTTACCCTACCAGTATTAAAGAATGCTTTACCAGCTTACGATATCGATGACCAAGATATCGTTTTATCTCAACCTGTTTTTAACACCAAGCGAAAGTTACTGGGAGAGTAATATTCAGTTAGTGGAGATGTGCCGGCGCGAGTGGTGTCGCTTGAGTAAATAAAAGCTTTTAAGCGGACTACTTTGCGTAACAACACTAAAAAGGAAAAAGCAGATTAGAATGCAATGGCAGATTACGTTGATCGTTAGATCAAGCAACTCGTGCCATGCAGTTATTTCTGTGTCGCTTGTGTCTTTAGCCAATCCACTCCTCCAGTAGCAAACAAGCCGTGTCCAAAAGCTTCGTAGCTTGTTTGGCATAAGGGGTAATTCCCGTATGCAGAAATGCATGTTGAAGCCCATGCGTGACTTGATCTAAATGACGCCAATCGTGATCCCGCCGAAGGAAGCCCAATGAGCGTCTTTGAGCGCGTTAACGCCAGGCGTCATTTCAATCAAGTCAAGCATGGCCTTCAAGTTAAGTTGCATTTCTGAATACGGGAGTAAGGTAAAGAAAGAGAAAATAACAACTATAATTGCAAAAGCAGGTTACTACATTATAGACTTCCGTTGGCCTTCATTCTGCGTCGCTTTCTATGTGCGATCGTTTCCTTAGTTCTACAGTTATTTTTAAAACGTAAGTGTTATAAAATAAGTCAAACAATGTAAAATAAGTGCGACCATAATGGGAATAACTTTATTGAATTCACCTTCATGAAACACATTCAAATCTAAGAAAAGTGTAGACAGAAGTAGTAATACGTAATTGGTGCCCGAGGTTATTAACAAAAATACAGCTACGTTTAATTTAGCCATTAGTGCTTAAAGGCATTCTTACTATGGTGCTGAAGTACTGCAGGTATAGACGGCTTGAGAGGTAATTGAGCAGTTTTCGTACTTATCGTTGCAGCCATTTTTATGCAATGACTAATGGGAGTCGCTAATGACATGTATATGGGTTCGGAGCAGCGAGGCATACTGTGACAATGAACAATATTTTCCCAATGAAGCTGTGTCTTCCCGAAATGAGAACACGACCGACGGCATACCTTATAAACATATCGCCGCCATTTAGTCTCTTGTGATATACTGTAAGCTAGTGAGAGACGTGAACATTCAAAAACGAGTTAAAGCGGTGTAATGGGCAATTTATTACCATACGTTGAGAAGATGGATGTGTTTTGTTAAAATTTATAAGTATCTTAGTTGTTTTTTTTCTTAGCTATTGTTTAATCATGCAAAAGATTGTATATACGCCGGTGTATTTAGCACATTATATATATTGTAATGAAGCAGACGCGCCCCTGTGTATGTGCCGTCTGAAGAGGAAGACCAAGGGCCGTGCCGTGATCGCGAGCGAGGCCCGTGCTACGGACAGCCCTTGCAGTGCCTTGATTTACCTAGCGTTCCACAACGTTGTGGACGACAATAAACCTCGTCGCAATATATATGTATGTATATATATATATATATCATCGTGTCGTATATGTTTTATACGAAGCATCTACTCATTTTAATGTTCTGACCCTAGAGAAATCATTAGAGGTCACGCCTTGCAAAGGCTGTGGGTATGAAAGTGTAGACCAGAATATTCTGATTGTATGTACGCGGCACTTTTTGCGCAATTTCTTTCGCGTATTTTTCCCAAATGTGAAAATATATAAGTAAGTATGACTTCCAATGCGCGGTAGTGAAGCTAAAAGTATCAGAAATCCATCTTCGCAACGAAGTCGTTCGATAGGAAATTTGAACCACGATTACGAAGCATACACAAGGCATACGCGACCATTCAATCGGTCAGATTGCTTTTATTACTCAATGACTTTGTTACCGGCCCAACTTTTACCACTCAAAGCTATCCAGAAAGAAGGCACTAAGTTTCGACAGACGGTTCTATCGTGAAAGACGACGAAAACCAAGCATTTTGTGATTTAAGAGTGCAGCTACTTGGGCTAGTTGAAATTGAATGCTGTGACGGAGTGTGTTTCCAGGACAGGGACGGCACACAGATGAACAAACGGCTGTTGTTTGTTTATTTGTGTGCCTTGCTCTGTGCCAGTCTGAAAAGCGGGCTGCCCCACAGTAAGCCATTAGGTGAATTCATAGTGCTGTAACATGACAGAATGCCAGGACTTGGCCAAAATATTCAACTCGTTGTAAAACCTTCACTGTGTTTTCTTTCATGCAGCGCCACCCCTGAGCACCCGTAAGTCAGAGCATTTCTCTTTTTTACGAACTACACTTTCCGAAGGTGATAAGCTTTAAAATGACAGAAAGCTGAGCTAGTTGATAAGGATTGATTATGCAAAATAGAAGTGAGGCGTGCAGACAGGACACAAGAGTAGAGAAGTGGAAAACACTTCTATAGTCGGCGTTCGTGTTGTCCACTTCTCTACTCTAATAATAAGCTTTAACAAGGACTATTATTTAAAGAGTCCTCCACCCAGGTTCGGGCTTTGTAAGCAAACGAGCATGGCACGCAAACCACTTTGTGCCTACGATGCTAGTCGAAAGTGAAGCGTCTGGGTGGCGCGAAGACGTTTGAAATTTCAAACAGAAGGCCGCACGTGCTTCTTGCCGAGGGAACCGCGCTTCGAGCAAGAGGTCAAGGTTACACGTATAAGACTGACTGCTTGCAACTTCTCGTACCCTGGCACGTGACTTTGCTTTACCACGCGATGTTAAAACGGGCGATGCCGCCACTCAGACTCCACCGCACGGCACGACATTTAGAGAAAACAAAACAAAATCAGCAGCGATTGCGATGCCACCCAATGCGATATTTTAGCGCCGCTCTACAGGCGTTTTGATTTCACGATATATTGAGGCATCACACAGTTCACCGCACCGAACGGCAGAGCTGCAACGCGTGGCGCTATGCATGGGTGCCCCATGTAACTTGAGCCAAACTTTACAAATATGCAAATTTTCCGTAGCTGGAGAAAGCCAAGGTAATGTTGTCTATGCGGGAAGAGAGCGGCAGCTGGTGCGGCCAGCCTGACTTCGAACAACAGGGCCTTGCTGACGTGGCTCGAGTCACACGCAGGTGTGTGGCGCCGAAGATTATTGCGGATGAGGACTCGCGGTGGTGACGACTATGCTACACGTCAAATAGCTTCCTTAAAGGGCGGCGCATACCCATTGACACATAACCAGTGGTTTAAGTTGGCGTCAAAGATGTTGAGGATTATGAAATAGCGGCACTGACCCGCGGTTCATAATCATTGACCCGAGTTGGTCGGATGGCTGGATTCGAACACGGTTCTCTAAACATAGCGGATCGCTGATGTACCCATTAGGCTATAGACTACCCATTGACCGAAGATGGAGCGCAAATGGTTAGAACACAGAAACTAACCGGAAATTGCGGGAAGTATCATAACAATGCTAATCACTGTACAAAAACATGTCAGCTGATCGCCGATATTGTGGCTAGCTAAACTTTCGCATTCAGTCCTCTTCCTGAACTTGATGACGTCATCACTCGTGCCAAACAGTCGGCGTCACGGTCTCACCTTTCGACGTTACTTCCCTCATTTTCCCTGTCGTAGTGACAACCTCTCGATTTCTAAACCGCCCGCCATCCTCGTCTCCATAGTCCAACCACCACCACCCAGCACAGCGTCTAAATACATCAGACGACACAAAACCGTTGCACTTAAATGAAAAGCTATTTCCTTTCGATAAATGATTTGAGCCTATGCCAGATAAACAAGGTTCCCTCCTTGCTTTTGATCGCTTTTGTGGTTCAGTAACGGTACATGTTACTCATTTGTCTTTCCGCTGTCGATGACGAGCTGGTACTCGGACGATGGTATGCAGCACGTTCGCGTTAACGCTGGTGCTCAAGCGGCAGTTATTCGCCAGTTAGCTTATGCGTTGGGCGCCGCCTTCCCTACATCGCAAAATCGCTTAACTATGTGCTCTTTGCTTTGGCAGCACCACCGACCACGCCACTACCAAGTAAGTTGCTACACCTTGCGCGTGTGTTTCGTTTCGCAATGGTACTTCAGGAGAAACACTTACCTCTAAAGTTAAGGTATTCTTTTCAAATGTGCAAGCTTGCCCCCCGCCCCCTAGAACAAAAAACTTTCTTGCTTGATTATAACCTTTCAGTTTGCTTGTATGAACGTTCGCTCCTTGCTTGATATTGTGGTTTGTTAAGCATTCACATTTCACTACTGAATTTCGCCAATAGATAATATATTGGTATCAAGAAATGGGCTTGCAGTACATTAACTTTAACGGCACGACTTTGGCATTTGGCGCTGAATTGCTGGAAAAGTTGCCACGTTTCTCGGCGGTCTGATCGCGAATTTGTGCACTTTTTTTGTATACACTACCATTGCCCAAAGCCAGGAATTACACTTTAACTCCAGGACATGGCAATTATCCTTTGATAACAAGCTTCAAGGTTGTCCAGGCTTGTTATTAAAGAAGTCATCTTTTTATATGTAGAAGTCTGCCTTTTCTGATCAGATAAATCGTTTACTGTACGCTGCTTACTCTGAAGTGATAATTTCATCTGTTAGTGAAAGTGTGGTTCGTGGCGTCGACAGAACAAATGACCAAGGCAGTAAAACCAAATTAGAAGACAAAAGGAAAAACACAGTAGTACCGTATGTACACAAGTTGGCGCATGGGCTTAAATGCGTTGCTTCAAGGTACATCAATGATGTTCGTTTTTCCGCGAAACATAACATACGTCGCATACGCTGGTTAGTCGATAATTTGCTGAAGGATAAGCAAATAAAGGGAAAGTTCACTGTCAAACATGTGGACTGGTACATCACTTTTGTTATGCAGGTTGTATATGTAATTACGTTACCTTGTGGTAGAGAGTACGTGAGACAAACGACGCCTTGTGTGAATGTTCGACTTAGGGAGCATGAACTATCTCTTCAAGGGGTTGCGTTACTTCTCCCGGAGCATCGCAAGTCGTCAGATCGTCACCCCTGTTTAAAAAAAACGTGAGATTTATAAACAGGCGAACCAATTAACAAAGGAAGTCGCTTAGGGTTACAATATAAACATTACGGACAAGGCATGTATCAGCGAACCATGTATCGCTCTTCATGACAAGGAACTGTGTTACGTATGCCTCGTGCATGTCATGGTCGTGAACTGGCATATATATATATATATATATATATATATATATATATATATATATATTTGCGTGTGTGTGTGTGTGTGTGTGTGTGTGTGTGTGTGTGTGTGTGTTTGTGTGTGCGTGTGTGTTTGTGTGTGTTGGACATAAATAAAATATCAGTTGGGAGTCAGTGCCATGTCGTCGTTTTATACCTTCCATTTGTCCGTGTGTACTGTTGCGCTGGAACGAACCTTACTATGAATTCAGACATATTGTGTGCAGCCACTCTCGTCCCCGCAGTGGAGGTCCTGTTGGTGGACGAGGTAGAGCGGCAATTCGGCCGTCTTCCCACTATGCTGAACCTTGACGACTGTGACGCCATGTGGTCGGACGAGGGCTCCAATGTAGATGTGCAGTGCGACATTCGTTGTCATACAGCTGGCCGATGGAAACTGCTGGAAGAACTGCTTGTAAAGTATAATTGACACAGCAGTTTCCGTGTCCAGTGCGATTTCTAGCAGAACACCGTTTATAATTCCGCCAAAATACCCTTGCGACTTGCCAAAGCTACTCGATCTGTAATGTCAGCAGTCGGCTCCTGCTTCGCAACCTTTATCGTTTTCTAACTGCATGTTTAATTATTGTCTTTTTTTGCCTGTCCGCAAATGTGCTCTCATCGCTACGAAATGCCTCTACCTTGCACACTTATTACAAGTCTCCTTGATATGCGGGCATAATCAATGATTGTGGTTAAGGGTGCCCCAGAGGAAACAAGTCGGTGGCAGCTTACCGGCCATGGCTCTTATCTTGAACAAATTAGTGGGTACTTCTTTGTCCCCCGTTTGCACTTGGTGCAGCTGCGTGCCCCCCCCCTAGCTCGAGTCTCGGCTGCGTTCTTCCCGGGCTGCTTCCAAGGACAAGGTGCCGACGACTGCTTTCGGCAACGTCTTCGGGTTCTCCTCTTCGGCAAAGATCACTGCATGCACGTCCTCCCGGAGGAGCCTGCAGACGAAGCCCATCCCAGAACACTTCATCTAAATAGGTTTCAAATTCGCCGTTCTTGGACATCATGAAGTTTCACCATCTACTCAGACTGTGTCTCGGTATCTTGCCTTTGTGCTGCGCCCTCCGGTAGGACTTGGCCCGCTTGGCTTTGGAGCTGAGTGGGCTGTTCATCTCGTCGCAACCATTTACCGACAGTAGGGCAGGCGCCGTCAATGACTTCAGAAGCCCAGAGGTTTGTGGGCCGAAGATGCTCATCCATGTGTGAAGGTTTTCGCTGCCAGGAACGCGATTTACCTTGAGAAACGATGTGAATATCTCATGATAGGCTGCTCAATCGCTTGTGATATTATCCAGCGGCTCCATTCGGCCAAGCTGTCCAGCAAATGTGTATTGCCATCTCTTTGCCAGCTATGCGCACAAAGCAGCAATCGGTGTCTCAACTCATCCAATACAGAAACTTAAGCTGAGGCTAATTACTGGGACATTTGCTTTCTTGAGAGTACCGACGGGCTGTTTCAGCATCTCTTCAGTCCCACCCTCGTTGCCAAGTGTTACGTGTCGGCCAGGAACGGATAAGGCAAGGTTCCAAATGAAAACGGCGTTTCTTGCTCGGCACTTACGGGCGCATAGTCACATCCGAAATGAGCAGAATATCGCACTGAGCATGGCTTTTTAAGCACTCGCTTATACAAGCTTATAGAATGCAGTCTGTTTATCAGGCACGCGATCGCCGACAGAACAGTTGGGGCCGCGAAAGGACCGATGGAGTGAAAAATGCAAGGAATGACGTTAAGGGACAGCAAGACATTGGTGGGGATAAGAGAGCAAACCGGGTAAGCCGATATTCTAGTTCACATTAACAGGGGAACAGGAGCTCGGCAGGCCATGTAATGCGTAAGAGAGATGACCGGTGGTCTAATAAAGTTTCAGAACGGGTTTCAAGGGAGAGGGAGCGCAGTCGAAGACTGCGGAGAACTAGTTGGTGTAAATTACAAAATTTACAGCCATAACTTGGAATATAGTAGCGAAAAACATGGGTATTTCGAAATCTACCCTTCTCCACCCGGGGCCTTTCCCTCCCTTCTATACTTCCCTGGTAAAGTAGCATGTAACCGAATACTTCTAGATGTTTTATATGTCCTACCTAGACGTCCTGCGTCAGCCACGCTTCCTTTTCTATTAGGGCATGCTAATCGGCAGCACATCTTTAACTTTTTAGCAGTATGCTGCTTAGCACAAACAGTTCGGAAACCAGCGGCTTTAGCCGCATTTTCAGGGCATGTCTCTTGGTGAACTTTCATTATACTCTACTCAGCTACAATTCCCGTTCTGTCCTACTTGCAATACTTCCGTCGCTGTTTCTCCATTTCTCTTAAGGTATTGGCTAACTTGGCTTGATCTTTCCAGCAGAAGAAACGTTCCCAAGCACAGGAGACGGTGAGTAATCAACACGTATAACTTCATTTTCGGGGACTAAATATTGATCCTGAGAATGTATAATACACACGTAAAGCTGTTCCTGTTGTTGCCACCGTGGAAAATTTAATTCCTAAAGCACAGTTTTATATTTATCCCAACACATTTCTTTTGCGCATTTTCTCTACAAAGAACAAGCCTTTGTAGCGTTAACGACCTTGTTGTGGTACCTGCAGGGGCCTAAAAGTTATGTATTGATGCTCTGTATGCCGAAGCAAGAAATTGCAGGTTACCGTTAGTTATGCTGTTCGACGAGATGCCCGACGTGCCACGTCCGTCAGCGATTGGGAAACTAGCGCATCCCTTTTTTCACAATGCCCGCAGATAACAGATACTTTCTGCACACACTTTGAGTTTGTGATTCAAATTTATTCATAAAAGTATGCGACATGTCTGGCTCTACAAAACGCTTATGTTTATGTAACACATAATTACGAACACCCTTAAAGTTCTAAGTTGTTTTATTATTTCCATATACATGAAGTAAAAGATACACTTTATGACTTAACATATAGTCAGTCTCTAGTAAGGTGTATAATACATGCAACCTGTATAACCGCAAGTGGCAACAAAATGTTTGATGAAGCAAACTGGCACAAGAAGATGAGCCTCTATACCAAAATTAAATAATTGCAATGTTACACGGAGACTTTATAGCAGAAAAAAGACAACCTATGAGAAACATTAGGTACCCCGAAGGTATGAAAAGAAGCTATTATAATTAGTCTGTCGATCTTTTCGCAGAATGCGAGCCTTCATACTGAAGCAGAAAAATCACTGTTTTCGAACGGCATGCATATCACCGTACGGCTGACAAAAAAATTACCAGCTTGTTTAACACGAAGCAACAACTCATTTTAAGGTTCTGACGCTAGGCAGAGCATTAGAGCTCACGTCTTGTATAGGCTGTCGGTGTGATAGCGTGGTGAAGTAGACCAATATATTCTGATTGTATATATGCGGCACTTTCGGCCCGGCGTCTTTCGGATATTTCTCACGAATGTGAAAATCCCATGGTATATATAAATAAGCACGTCTTGGAATCCGCGCTGATGAAGGTGAAACGCAGCAGCCACTCAACATCGCTCCAAAGTCGCCCGATATGAAATATAAACCACGCTTACGAAGCGTACGCGAGGAACGTTATTATTCCTACGGTGGGATTGCTGTTACGAATGAATGATATATTTGAGATTATTGGGTCATCGTGACGAATTGTGTGCGAAGAACTTTGCTAGCGTACATTAGTAAACCATCTCTAAAAATCACAATGCTCATGTTTAAGAGGAAGCTTTAGCTCGGGCCCAACTCCGACTCGGCCTATTCAAATACATGTAAAACGCAAAAGCTTTTTTCTGAGATAAACCCTGGACCAATTTTAATAAAGTATGCTTCATTGGAGAGAAAAGGTCGAATTCTAGTGACTGTTCGAAGCGAAATTTCGATTTAGGTCCTGAATATTGTTAAAACAATTTTCGAAAATTCGGAAGTTTGAAAGAATAGAAGAACGAAGTTTACAAATCCATAACTCTGCATCAAATATAGATATCGTAATTCTGTCAACGGCATCCAATAAACAAATAAAAGCGGACAAATTTGATATCTCATTTTATATCTTATGTGAACTTGTTACGTTTTTTTACAAAGGTTCTGCAATAGCTGTATTTCCATATTACAAAGTTTTTCAGATTCATGCACAACATATCAATTTTGTCCGCCTTAATTAAATTTACTGTTAGATGCAATTCACAGAAGTGCATTATCAGTTTTCGTTTCTGAGCAACAGTGTTGTAAACTTGATAGTTTCGTTTTTTAAAAATTTTTGATTTTTGCCAATCTTTAACAA
Organism: Dermacentor andersoni; assembly: GCF_023375885.2. Classification (NCBI taxonomy): domain Eukaryota; kingdom Metazoa; phylum Arthropoda; class Arachnida; order Ixodida; family Ixodidae; genus Dermacentor; species Dermacentor andersoni. The sequence continues at coordinate 97,966,052 of NC_092821.1, forward strand.
AAAGTTGAGCTCCTAAAAAAAAATTCGAAACCAACAGTCACTAGAATTTAAGCTTTTCTTTTAACTGCAACAAACCTCGTCAAATTTGGTGCAGTAGTAGCCGAGAAAAACGAATTCTCCTTTTACATGTATTTAGGTAGGAGCACCCGAGCTGAAGCTTCCTCTTAATAAAGAACAGCCCTCGTTTATAATGATGGTGTTTCAAGACCCATAAACGCGAAAATCTGTTATTCTCTCGCAAGCCGCTCTTCCACTACCATTAGGCAAGTGCTCTAAAGATTTCTCGCTTCGGCCTGTGACATATGTTGCTAAACTTAGTGACGAAAAATGGTAAATGAGATGCCCGAGCATCTCATTATACGTGCGACTGTCCAAATGCTACAAACTCTGTTTTTTGGCAACGTAGCCATATATACGTTAATTTCACTGTAAAACTAAAACAAGAAATGCCACATCTTTGCGGTCTATGCAGGAAAATGGTTGTGATGTTTGAAGATACACACAGAAGCGCATCTGTGGTATTGAGATAACGTTAAAAAGGCGTTTCATTCCACAAAATCGGCTACGTTTATGTGGAGAGCGCATTGCTGCGGCGAAATAAATGAAATAAAATTACGTTCCACATTTGCTTCACTTCTTTTCAAATTGAATTTTGAAACGATAACGCAAAAAAAAAAATTACCAACGAATAAGTCATATGTACGCAGACTTGTCTACAAGTGGCGTAGTTTTATTGTTGCCTCTAGCTTTTCAGAAAAAAGAGACACAAAGTTTTCAAAGATGGTTGCGTCACCAAAGACAACGAAAAACAGCCATTATGTGATTTAAGAGTACGGCTTCTTCGCCGAAATTGAATTAAATACTGCGAAGGAGTGCCTTTCTAGCACCGGGAAACAGGTAAACAAACTGAAGTGTTGCTTTTTGTTTATTTGCGTGCTCTACTATGTGCCTGTCTGAAAGGCGACAGGCGCCCCAGTAAGAAATTCGGTGAAATTTTCGTGCCGAAATATGACAGATTGCCAGAACTTGGTCGACATATTCAACTCATGGTGATATTTTCACTGCATTACTTTCATGCAGGACGGCGCACGAGGCCTCGTAAGTGAGAATTCTTTTCCACGAACTACACGCTCGACTGGTGGCAAGCTATAAAATACACTTTTATTTAAAGAACCCGTCAGCCAGGTTGGGGCTTTGCACGCAAACAAGCGCGGTGCTTGGATCACATGGTCGTGATCGAGTGTGCAAAGAATAAACTGGCTTGGTGGCGCGAAGACGGTTGAAATTTTGTATGAAGACGGTCATACAAAATATAGGGAGTGCTCACAAAGTCTCCGACCATCGCACGTGTCATCGGTTAACTAAGTAATGGGCAACGGATCTTGCCGCGACGCAGGAAAGTAACAGAATACAAAAGAAATAGAAAGAAGCAGGCGGGGCCTGTCACATGAACCCGACGCGGTATCTCGGCTCCGTTAAGGCACAACGTAGGGAAGCAACGGCAGAACCGACGGGAAAGAGATGCCTCTGTTTACAGTGATGCTTTCCTCTTAGTTGCATGGTAACAACCCCTCCCCCCCCCCCCCTCCCCCGAACTTATCCTCTGTCCTTTTCTCAGTTTCTCTTCAGTAAATGATTTCAGCACGTACCACATAAAAACGTTCCCTCCGTACTTTCCATAACTTTTGCGGTTTATTTATGATGCATTTTGGATATTTGCTTTTCCACGGTCAGTGATATCCTGGTACACAAAACATTGAATGCAGGGGATTCACGTTAATGCTTGCGCTCAAGAGGCAGATATTCGCAAGTATACGTTGGGCGCTGCTTTCCTTAGATTCTACAACCGCTTAACTATTTACTGCTTTTTTTCGCAGCACGAACGGCCATGACACTGCCAAGTAAGTCGGTACACCTTGCGCTCGTGTTTTGTTGCACGATGTTACATGAGAAAAAGTTAGGCTCTATATAAAGGCTGTTTGACTTCATTAGAATCTTTGAGCATGTATCACCTAAACAAGTCTCTCTTCGTGCTTCTGATCCCTTTTGTGGCTTAATGACTGTAGGCCTTGCCCAGCCGTTCTTTGACTGCAAGTCATTGTGACACTCTGGTACAAAAAAAAATCGAATGCAGCAAATTGTAATGCATAAATGCTTTTAACACGGTCACTCTACGAGTTGGAATGACATATTGTGAATTTCAGGGAGAACTCTAAGTTCTCTTGGCTCCAGGTAGCAGAAATATGGTTTAGGAGCGGAAATGTTTTTATCAAGATTAGCAAAATTTCATTTCAGATATAGCATTACGAAGTTGATCAATTATTATGTTCCAGTAATAGATGTCGCTGTTCTGTAAATCGATTCTATGAGAGGTGTCTAAAACGGATAAATTTGGATACTAATCTACAGCCATCTTGAAGTCTTCATGTTTGCTATGGTTTTACCAAAAGATCTTATAAATTAGTGGCATGTTTCTGAGCGTGTTGATAGCATCAGATTGTCCGATTCAGATACATTATTGCATGCAGTCCACAGGTGAGTAATAGCATTTTTATAGCTTCTTCACAGAGTTGCGTAGTGAGGCAAAATCTTTCTGCAATAATTGTTGCTTGGTTGTTGGTGCGGTAGCTTCGGTAACTACCTCAACCTTGACGACAACTTCTTTGGCGAGTTGGTGCGCTAAAAAGCAACATGTCACCGCAGTCTTATTACAGCAGAAAGGGGGTTAACCAAGGGGCCCGATTTTAATAGTCATGTCATAAGAAGCCACCACTAACACCAATGAAATTATACGGCAAATTACTTGGGTTTAATAAATGATATGGTTTCATTTCATTTTTTTTATTTCATTTATTAAGCACAAGCAATTTTCCCTATGTTGTCCTTGGTGTCAGTGTTTCTTGGCTTCTTATGATATGACTCCATCTTATACGGTGGCTTGAAGACTCCTGCTCTACTTCAACAGCTGCTCAAATTCTGGACATCTTGAAGGGGCAGCGCAATAAGACGAATACACAAGGCAGGAACACACAGGACAGCGCTGGATGCAGAGGATTCACATCGAATGCATCGAACATCGCGAGGAACACTATTATTCACATCGAACATCGAACATCGAATCAGCACTGTCCTGTGTGCTCCTGCCTTGTGTGTTCGTCTTATTGCGCTGCCCCTTCAAGATGTTCAACCAGAACCAACTCGCCCAAATGTCGATCCTTCTCAAATTCTGAACTCCTTTTTTGCGACAGCACGAGAATCTCTGAGCGGACACAGCCAAGTTATCAAGAACAATTTGCTTGACAAGCGCACAGCGTCTTCTTAACCCCTACAGTAGGGTTTAATATGGACGCCTGCATAGACGTCCCTAACAGACGAGTTAATGCATGCTATGTATGGCACTTGCACATTACCTCCAAAGTCCACGTAATCTACAATCTGAAAACGCTTAATCATATATATCCCACAAGAATGAAGCCTGCAGTGAGGCACTCGCCGGTTCAATCAAATGATGCCAGCTTGACCGGAAAATACCACGGAGTCAAAAACATTCAGGCTGCACATGAACGCACTTACGATAAGTGTTTCACGTAGTAGTTCTGCGGAAACCCGCAAGGTGGAGAGAAGTAATTAATGTAGGAAAAATCCCACATCCGCCCGTTCGTAGCAATTGCTACAAAGGAAACCCATACAGCTTCCTCGAAAGAAAAGCCTCACAGTTGACGAAAAATTCGTCCTGGTCTGGGACTCGAACCAGGGACCACCGTCTTTCCGGGGCAGCTGCTCTACCATCTCAGCTAACCAGACAGCTGGCAGATGGCAGGGCGAAGTCGAATTTGTCGACAACACGAAGCAAAGGCAAGTGTTTGTCGTAGTAGCTCGGCGGAAACTCGCAAGGTGGAGAGAAGTAATGAATATAGGAAAAATCAGACATCCACCCGTGCGTAGGAAATGCTACAAAAGAAACCCATAAGTTCCATACCATAACGAAGCCGATATAGCCCCCCTTCCACAGCTATTGCTACGAACGGATGGACGTCTGATGTTCCCTATATTAAGCACTTAAGATAAGTAAATATGCACCCATTCTATACCCGTCCATAATGAACCTACCCATTTCGTTAATTATTACTCTTTGTGCAGCTAGGTGGTTGAAATGATCATGCGAACGTGGTATGATATTGTAATCAAGCGCCACTCTGATCCATAAAATCTGTGAAGAAAGCATTCTTGAATACTAACTGCACCGCCTCACAAATTTTGGCTCCCGGACGGCAAAATACTGATTGCCCCTTTTGTTGCTTTTAAGCAATTTAGAGTACTAAAAATGTACCTTTAAAGCAGAGTTTACACCTAACATCAAACTCCTGTTTCCATCATTTTTAATTCTTTACTTTACCCAGCTGTCCACAGCTACTTGTTCCCGTTTCGTACTTTTGTTTTCAATTTTCCTTTGTGAATTCACAAATACACCATTATCGGGGTTTACGCCTGCTCATGGGCACTTCGAAAGAATACGCGAATTTGATTGCATTGAATAACCAAACTCTTGCGCGTTGTCTGAAGGAAGTTTCATTTTTTGTGGTTTCAATTTATGAATGAGGACAGAAACTAATCACTGCTTCTGTTCACTGTTACCGTTTAAGACTGTTTAGCCAACAAGACTGTTTGAGCTAACATCGGAACAATAGCTTGCTCATCTATGTAAACTTGATTTTGTGCGTCCACAGCACCGATGCATTTCTCGAAGCATAGCAGTGTCTATTGGGACAGTAGCTATTTGGACAAAGTAGTAGTGCTTTATTCAAGTCTTTACTAAACGCATCGCACACTTCACTTTTCAGGTGACAAAACGAGGACTTCCCGTAATTGAGCACTTTTACAAGACCGAAATTTCGGGGGCACAAAATCTGTTGAGTCATTCGCTCTCGCGCACTCGAGATAACATTGTCAAAATACGCCTATAATTGTCACGTGAAGCTGACACAAGCTCTTGTCGAATCGCTGCGAACAAATCCTCAGGAGTGAGAACATGCAGTTTAATTTGTATTTGAAATCGCGTTTAGATTTCTTGTCAGTATTTCAGAAACATGTATTTTTCACAATTTTAGAATATGATTGCAGAAAAAAATACTTTGACCTCTATTTTCTACTCTCCTCCTGAAAAACGAGATGTTTTTTATTCTCAACTTTCATTGGCTAGTTCGACATGTAATATCCCTTGAAAATAAAGTTCACCACCTTTGTCAGACTTCTTTAAAAAGATTTAATGTAATATTTCAAGCAGGTATCCCATATTGGGCACGCATATTCCGGTTTTACAGATCTTGTTATTAAAATAAATCGAAGCATGATGTCATCGCACTGGATTTTGCCTTTAAAACCAACTGCTATATCAAGCCGCTATGCAAATAAGAGAATTGCAGACACTTCAGTAAACCTGAGTGAGTGACCTAATCCCATGGTGTCCTCGCAACATGCCGGCTTCCACGTCATTACGGAGATATGCACATCTTAGAACGCAAAACTAAAACTGATGATGAAAAAAGTATTATAGCAAACTGTTTATGTCGCTTTGAGGCTTGTCAATACTTCCTCTGCAGTTTTCAGGTCACACACCTTTATTGAGAGCGCAAAAATAACAAGACGAAAATTTCATGTCGGCACCTAATTAAAAGCGCTAATCTTTCCATTTAACTGAAGCTGTTTTATTTATGTGGGCTTTCAACGAGAACACAAACCCCATCATATGAAGATGAGATGTACGATGTATTTTTTCGTGCACACCTTTCTACTCATTCTTTATAATCATCCGTGCAACAAAGTGTACAGAGACATAAGGCGCAAATGTTTGCGTGCGTACACTCGTACATAACTTTCCATTGTGCTTCATCGGTTGGTTACAGACGCAGAAACTTCATATATTTTGGTTTCTCAAGTACTACTAAAGTCGCATCTTCCCGATAGCCTAGTGCGATTACGCAATTACAATACGCACTTGTTAGTTTCGGATGAGTGCCGACCATATTTGACGATGTGAGCCCATTTACGACGCCCGAATGTTGTTCGCTATCTGTTGCTGCTGTATAATAATTGAAAATTCACGTGCATTACCAGGTCCATCCGAGTGCCCTGAAGCGATCATGCAGCGCTGTCGAAGGGACAACATGACCTGCGTCATGAGGGGGAAAATGCCGGCTTGTACAGGTAAGCACGAATTATCCCTCCAAATCATTGTTTGTACTACCGTCGTAACAAATGGGTGATCCTAAATGGAGCTACTATCTGTACTGGTTGGTGCGATGCGCTACAGGTTCATAAATTTGCTTTAGCTATTTCATCCAAGCAGCGCAACATGTTAATTTTACTGCGTAGAATAAAGTGTTCGTATAAGATCTGAAACTGACGTTGAACAACGCAAATAAAACAAGGACACAAAGAAACAAATACCACAGACAAGCGCTATGAAGTTCGAATTATGAACCGACAAGCCCTCATCAACGTCTGATTAAAATTTATAAAACTGCAAATTCTGCAATCTGCAGAAATAAAAGCTGTAATCTCGTTGCACGAAGAGAAAGCGAACGCCGTAAATTCCTTCCATTAGCATTATGAGATTTGCATAAGAGTTTCTCGCTTCTTGGATTCAAAAGCAAACTTTTTTTTAGATTCGCTAGAGGTATATAAGAGAAGCAGGGGAAGTTCTTTCTCTTTCAAATAAAGATGTGGCGTGACCTATTGCCTTCAGCTGTGTCTTTGCACTGAATCTTCTGCCTCATCCGTCGAGAAGGTGAACCTTGCCAAGGGACTGTATGGCGGCGGAAGACCTTGGAGGCGACGGCTGCTTCGCTCAATTTCTGAAGTGCCAGAGGTACTGGCGTCGGTGGCTTCTGGTTCAGGATCAGCGGACACAAGGTGGATGCGTACCCGTCGCTTTCACCAGTTTGTGGCGAGAGGAAAAGGCAAGCAGTCAGTTCCAAGCGAACGGCAGTTTACTGTTCGTTTCTGCAGCAGCTACCACGCACAGTTCTTCCTCCTCGGCGTCTAGCGTAACTAGCCCGTGCCATTACGCCTCCCTCCCAAAAAAGAAGAAAAAGAAGAGAGACTACTTCTCCATGCGGCTAGACGAAAGTTAACCGTCCCCTCCCAAAAAAAGAAAGTTGGAGAGATTTTCAATGCCACAAGGAGAAAAGAAAAAAAATGAGAAAGACAACGGACGTGATGACAGGGGCCGCACAACAAAGTTTGTGGATGGCAGTCAGCGCGAGTGGTAGGACTTCATCCTGGTAACGTGAACAATGTCAGAGGAAAGAGGTCTACGGGAGAGGTGCGAAGTGTCGGCTGGGATAACTTCGTAGTTGATAGGACTTAGATTATGCAAATCTATGTAGGGTCCAAAGTATCGGCGCAATAATTTTTCTGAGCGGGCTCGTTGACGTATAGGTGTCCAAACCCACACGAGATCTCCCGAGTTTTATGTGACGTCTCGATGGCGTACGTTGTATCGACGAGCATCTTGACTTTGTTGGGATAGAACTCGTCGCCGTGCAAGGTGCCGCGCTGCTTCGGCACGCAGAAGAAAGGCGTCTGTATCTGGTGTGGTAGGTTGGGACGAAGTTGGTAGGAGCATCACGTCGAGCATAGTGGTGACATCGCGTCCGTAGACCAGACGAAAAGGAGGACATGCGGTGGTTTCTTGAAGCGCAGTGTTATACGCCAATGCCACACACAGGAGCAGTTCGTCCCAATATTTATGATCCGTGGCGACAGATATAGAAAGCATATCCGCAATCGTTTTGTTGAGCCGCTCAGTTAACCCGTTAGTCTGCGGGCAATACACCATTCCCGTACAGTGCGTTGTTCCACTCAACTGCAGGATATCTCGGACCAACTGGGTGGTGAAGGCCATACCGCACGCAGTCTGTGACAACGACAGCGGGAGCACCATGTCGAAGCACAAAATTTTTTAACAAAGTTGGCTACACCTGAAGCAGTTTGTACTGAACGGCTTGTGTTTCGCACTATCTAGTGAGGTTATCAGTGGCGACAAGTATCCAGAGGTCATCAGCCAAAGACTTGGGAAATAGGCTGAGTAAATCCATCCCGACTTGTTCAAAAGGTGAGCAAGGAGCTCATACAGGCGGAAGGAGACCGGCTGGTTTCAGTGGCGGAACTTTGCGACGCTGGTAATCTGGACAACTTCTGACGTACTGCTTCACGGTTCTTGTGAGTTTTCGCCAGTAGAAGTGAAAGTACAGTAGAAGAGTACAAGTGAAACCAAGATTACCGGACGTTGGTTCGTCGTGGCATGCACGTAGAATGTCGTCGCGGAGAGGAGCGGGAACATCAAGCAGGAAAACGGCTGCTGTAGCGCGAAAGTTTCGCTTGTATAGGATGTCGCCACATATGCAGAAAGAGGACAAGTCACGCGCGAACTGCCGCGGGGGTTGTGGGCGGCTTCCATCAAAGTATTCAATCAAGGGCTGGAACTCGAAATCTTGGCGTTGCTTGTGATCTGCGGTTAAAAACGGAACAGTCCAAAGAAAATCAGAGTCGTCGTCAGTATCTAGTGGTGCGGTTTCCACGGGGGCGCAGGAGAGACAGTCGGCGTCCGTGTGTTTCTGGCCAGACTTATAGACGATTGCCACATCAAATTCCTGCAACCGAAGGCTCCATCTTGCGAGACGGCCTGAAGGATTCTTCAGATTCGCCAGCCATCCGAGAGAGTGGTGGTCGTTGACGACGCGGAAGGGGCGTCCGTGTAAGCATGGCCGGAACTTCTGGAGCCCATACAACTGTGAAGCATTGCTTTTCTACTGCTGAGTAGTTTTTTTTCAACAGCAGTCTACGTCGCGGCTGGCATACGCAATAACGCGTTCAACACCAGCTTGAAACTGCACGAGTGTCGCTCCGAGACCAACATTAATAGCATCAGTGTGGACTTCTGTGTCGGCCTCGGTGTCAAAGTGACCAGGTATCGGTGATGTCTGTAGACGTGGCTGAATGTCGTGGAAGGCGTCGGATTGTGCCAGACCCCAATCAAATGTGACGTCGTTTTTGATGAGTCGTTGCAAAGGTTCGGCAATATAAAATAATTGGGCACAAAACGGCGGTAATACGAGCAAAGCCCTAAAAATCGGCGGACATAGTGAGTTGTCTTCGGTATCGCGAACAGAGCAACTGCCATGGCTTTTTCAGGGTCAGGGCGAACGCAGGTGCTGCTGACAATCTGACGAAGAAATTAAAGCTCCACGTAGCCAAAGCGACATTTTTCGGCTTCAGAGACAGGCCGTCATTGCGGATGGCTTGAAGAACCGCCTCAAGCCAGTGGATGTATTGCTCGAACTTGGTGGAAGAAACAACTACATCGTCTAAGTAGACTAGACAGGAGTGCCACTTGAGGTCAGGTATAACTGTGTCGATCATGCGTTGAAATGTGGCCGAAGCGGAATACAATCAAAAAGGAAGGACCTTTAATTGAGAGAGGCCGCCGGTTGCTATAAATGCCCTTTTTTCCTGGTCCCCTTCGCAAACCTTAATCTGCCCGTACCCACTACGCAGACCCATTGAAAAACAGGAGCGGGCATGTCGCAGGCGATCCAAAGAGTCATCAGTCCGAAGAAAGGGGTAAATGTCTTTTTTTCGTGATCTTGTTCAGTTTGCGATAATCGACACATAATCGTAGTGAACCGTCTTTCTTCTTAACTAATACAACAGGTGAAGCCCAAGGACTTGTCGCTGGTTGAATGACATCATTGTCTCGCATTTGTTTAACTTGATGACGAATAGCATCCTGTTCTCACTGCGACACGCGATTAGCGTGTTGGCGAGCAGGTTGGACGGTCGATTCAGTGATTATTCTGTGTTTGATTAAAGGAGTCTGCTTGACCTTCGACGTGGTCGCGAAACAGTCGCAAAATGACGATAGCAGAGTGAGGAACCTCTCCATTTCCGGTTGGTCGAGCGGTGGGTGGACGTTGATGTGAATAGTCAAGTCCACATCGCTTGGTTCCGGAATAGAGCTTGTCGTTACCGAAGCACAGGCGTTGGACTGCGCCGCTGTTTCAAAGTAGGCCAAGGTGGTATGCCTCGCAAACTGCTTGAATTTGCCACAGAAGATGGTAACTAGGATTCTGGTTTGCCTATTTTGGAGCTCTACGAGATCTGGTGCGACGCCGACTTAGGGATAATTAACCAATAACGGTTGTTTAAGGACTGTCGATCCATGTGGTGACTCGGTCGACCGCATACATTCATGGTGCAGTCTTGCTTTTTGTTTTGGTTTTGTGTGTGACGCGGCTTTGATTCACACGAGATCTTTCACCCCTAACAAGGAAGGGCTTCACGAATCATTTGGCTTTGCTGTCTTTCCCCGCGCGCTTATGCATATAGAATTCAATATTTACAAGAGCTCTGCGTGGCCCTAAAGCAGTTGCAGTCAGCGCTTTGTGTTGGCTTCCTTGTCGGTCCCTGCCAATTTGTTGTGCGCTGTGATCGAATAGAGTAACATAGTTCCAAACATTGTTGTTAATTTTGTACGTCTACGATTTCGTTAATCTTGGTCCCCAATCAAAATCGTGCGTGCGGAAGTCCGTGCGACACAGTTTTTCACTAGCTGATAATTTGATATAGGTCGGTGTAATCATTTTTAATGGGAACGAGTGTGCATTTAATTTCGAAGCGTTTGAGCGGAGAAACATCGTTCGGCCCCTAGATAAGTCTTTGTCTTAAACTGGTACGCTGAGGCGAACGCGTACTCGTTTACAATACTACAGGTTCACCATCTTAATGCCGCTGTTCTCCTGCAGTGCACTGTCTTTTATGCCACAGAAATAAATCGCTATAGGATGAACAAAAACGAATTGAGAGAGAGAGAGAGAAAGAGAGCGATGCAAAGGAGAGAGTGGCAGGGAGGTTAACCAGAGTTAAAGCCTCCGGTTTGCTACCCTGCACTAGGGTAAGGGATAGGGAAAGTAATTGGAGGAACTGCTCAGCCGGTGCAATTAACTGCTCATCACTTAATGCTGCAGCCTGGGCTGCGCCCTCTCACCTCTATCGTTAGAGGGAGGGCTGTAAAACGTGTCCAATCTGACCGAATAAACAAATATTTCATATAAGTTACAACCAAAACCATGCGACAACTTTGGGCGCAAGGGCTTTGCTGAGAGAACGCAAATAACATGTTTGAATGGCTCAGTTAAGGTGGCATTTACTTGAAGTGAAGAGCAGATAAAATTATCGAAAATTCTAACCTGAACAGCGCAAAATCGCTTTTCATTAGCAAAAACGCAAGCTAAGAAATATTGCCAAAGAGCCCTAGTGTATGTTGGGCATTCTTTACAAAAAGGCTCGTGCTTGAGCTATTTGATTCGAGTGTCCCAGAACTTTACTTATCCATTTCTTCACTGTACGGTTGTAAGTGTAAGCAACTTTCATCATTTGCATTATTTGCTCACGTTATTTTATATGCATATCACGCTCATTTTTGTGTGTCTTGAATAATGTAGCCAGCTTTTGACGGCTGTGCCTCTGTGTGTGTATAATGTTAAAATTGTAGTTTCTTCATCTGTACGGCCCTACATTTTGGACCAGATCAAGACAGCGTGCGTGCGACCACAACTCAATATATGCAAATATGATGGAAGTCAGTGTAACATGTGCTACAGCTTGCCGTTGCCTTTTGTGTGCGTGTGTATAATTCTGTATATCAGTATAGGCTGGCTTCATACCCTCTTTAGCTAACTCCACCCAACAAATATTCCGGAATCGGTTCCTTTCATCTTCCATTGAAATGTTTTCTATACCTTATCATTATCATGTGAAAAGCAATCGCTGTCACCGTAGCAGCTAAATAACTTTTTGTTCAGTCAAATATCGTGAAGTCGAAAAAGTTGAAAAGAACACGTATTCCTTAGAAAAAGCAAACTAGATTAAAACAACAAATCTTGATCTGCCGACATAACACTTGCAATCTTGAAATAAAGCATGCGCCTCAGTGGACCCCACACTGCCACTTACTAGAACTCGTTTACTATAAGCAGAATGTCGAGCCTAAAGAAATACCAGTTTATTTCAAGTTCGAATTCAGCGCGCTCCAATTTCGTTGAGGTTCAGTTCCGATTCGCTGCAACAAAAATTCGTACTCAAATCCAAATCAAAGCATTTATTTCAATGAAAGAACACCTTCTGGGGGGGGGGGGGGGAGGGGGGGTTGATTGAATAAACGCTGGTATTGATAGCTTGACGGGGCCAAAGCAACCCTGACGATGCATTTGGGAGTACAACAATACGTGCCCAACAGCCAGAATGCACAATACGGTAAATATAAAGCACCGAACCTTTCGTAATAGTACGCTATACCAATAAACTAGAGAAAGCAATGATACGCATACTTATGACTGCCCATAATAGTTGCATTTCTCATAGAAAAACTAAAATATACACTTAAAGAACACCATGACCTAATCATGGTGTTCATGGCATGACCTAATCTGAAATCAAAACGGGTTTGAAGAGTGGGCACGAACCAGTTGACCAGAAGCATGTTGGTCGACTATGTTTTAATGTAGGTTCAGGATAAATGGTTCTGTGCCTAAAAATGTGCATACAACTATTGTGCTCATACTGCATCGGGTGTTAGAAATCAGACCTCTTCTAATGAATATACCGTAGTTTCCATCTACCTATAATGTTCCTCCCTGCGCCTTCAATTCGCTGATTGCTGTCTCAACTTGAGCTTGTCCTAGCTTTTTTTATGGCATATCGGGCTGTTTTACAGTGCGCTGATCGTCGTTTGAAGTTGGTAAGAACAGCTTTAAACCTGTATTACGAAAATAGCCTAGTATGTTAGCGATATTACTGCTGCCTAATTATCGCTTGAGCCAGTTCGTGCTAGCAGTAACGCACATTGTTTCGTTACTGCTAGCGTTGCGAGAATGCTTTGGTATGGCCACACGCATATGCCATAAGCCACCAAATTCTTGTTTCCGGCTGTTGTTTTGTTTTTCTCACCCAGTCCTAGCTTAAGTTTATGAAGACCATGATGAGTGCTCAATGCATCCTGTATGTACATAAAAGATTTCACTGTTCTAACAGGGCCTACTTACTTAGATCTATTATTTCATTCTATTCTATTTCTTTTTTATCATAAACCGCCACTCAAGACCAGCTAATTAAAGTGATAACGTAGGCTGAACGCCTTTCGAATCACTGACGAAGTGGGGAAAAAATCAGTTGGAACAGAACTGTTACGTGACCATGGTCCATATATTAGTTAACTTGGCCATGAAATTTACTTGATAGTAAAATCTTAGTATCATAGTAAAGATTATAAGGCGGTCGTGTCGTTGTTCGCGTTGCGATAAGACGGCACCGATCCCATAACAACTGGCATCGTTTCGGACCCCTGTAGGTGCGGACGGGTCAAAGTGGGCCAAAACCGGTTGGGTGGCGAGAATCGTGATAAGGCGTGAAAATGTGGCAGCCTGAGGGGAACTCCACGTAAAAGGCACGTCTTTCTTCAGATGTTCAGTGAGTGGACGAGCGATTGCTGCAAAATCTTTCACGAACCGCCGGAAATAACAAAAGAGCCCCACAAAACTTCGAACGTCTTTGACAGACTGAGGTACAGGACAAGCCATTACTGCACGGATCTTCTCCGGGTCGGGTTGTACTCCGTAAGCATCGCCGAGAGGGCCTAGCACTGTAATCTGCCGGGGCCCGAAGTGATTATTCGAATAGATCAACTGGAGACCAGCCTTGTGCAAGACGTCAACCACAGCTGCGACGCGCTCAAGGTGTGTCTCAAACGTAGGAGAAAGCACAAGGACGTCGTTGAGCTAACAAAGACAAGTTGACCAGTTGAAACCTTGAAGCAGAGAGTCGATCATTCGTTCGAACGTGGCGGGAGCATTGCATAAACCGAACGGCATAACCTTGAATTGGTAAAGGCCAGCTGGAGTGAAAAAATTTCTTTTCTTGGTCTTGCTCATCGACGGAAATCTGCCAATAACCAGCTCCAAGGTCGATGGAGGAAAAGTTTTTGACACCATGAAGAAAATCAAGAGCATCGTCGATTCGTGGTTTATGAGTAAACGTCCTTTTTCGGGGTGTCTACCAAGTTGACATTTCCAAATTCCCCGACTTTTCCAGGTTTTCCCTGAGTGCCATTGAAAAATTCTCTGAGTGACGTAGAAATATGTTTTATGTAAAGACGGCATGAAACCTCGTCATCTGATGCTGTCACTCTCTAGTAAGTTTATGAAAAAAAATTAGTAACGACTTAATTGAGTTTGAATACTAAGGAGTGGTGTTTATGTTATTCAAAAAGAGAATAGAAGGGAGGGATTAGTAAAATGTCTGCAAAAATATTGCAAATCGAGGTGCACATCCTCAAACACGAATAAAAAGCAGATGCATATAGAAGCAAATATTTTCGAATATGAGCTATTTCTATCAACTGATAGAAGGCTCAGTGGTATGAGGCCCGAATCTTGTCACAAATAATATTCTCTCTCAAGAGCTCGTAAGTCAATCTCAGCTGTCCTGACATACTCTCAGCCCCCGCACGACGCCTCAGTGTTGTGTTTCACTGCTCTAAAGAGTTTATTTGGGCATGGATGATGGGCACCTGCGTCGCGCCATCAGCCAACACTTTCTTTTTTCATATCAAGCTCCTTCAAAACGGCGACAGCACGCTTCCTTTCCCGTTCATTCCTCAATGCAAACGTTCTTTCCGTTCTTGTGCACCTGCCGCCACTCGTTCGTCCCACGGACAATTTGAAGCATCTTCTTGGTCAGTTGCACAGTCCACGTCCGATTTTTTGCACTCCCTAGGGGCTGCGAAAAAGTCCGAAAAATCGGCCAGTTGGAAAAAAATGCATGTCATTTACTGTCCTTAAGGGCTGAAACCGCCACAGGCACATTCGAAAACGCTCTGAAGGCCTGTCGGCACACGTGTTAGGCATATCGGTGCTCATACTGTAACAGGAGATCCCGGATGTACGCGTGTATAATCATGGAATACATATTGTGACCCGTGACAATTGCCCCTTCCGACGCTTGTAATCCTTCACCGCAATACGTGGCGTATGCTTCACCACGTGACAATTCTGTATTGAGTCGAAGCTGATCTTCAGGAACCGGTGTTCAACGCCGCGTGCTTTCCGAGCTTCGAACTCAATTGCGAGGACCACAAAGGCGCAGTCGGTGCCATTGCTGACAGCAGCGAATTCTTTCAATGAAAAACACGGCACCCAACGGCAAGAAGCTTAATAGCTAACGTCCAAGCAGCTAGGTCTAGCGTTGCCGCAGTGGTGCCTACGGCTGCCAGCGGAACTGCGTGCGGTTGCGCTGGTTCGAGGCGGCGAGGTAATCAAAACGGAAGCGGTGGTGGCTTTGATTAATGCCGTTTCGGATCTGCGGTGACGGCAAAAAGTCCGGAAAACTGGACGGCGAAGGTTTCTTGCGTCCGAAATTTCAGACGTTTCGATATATTCACTATATGGGGTACGTGGTGGTGCCGCGAAGCCATCCAAATTATCGGGCATCCGGAAAGTCGGTCGTTGACTGTACACTTGAAACTCCTCCAGCCGACGACAGGGCGTCAAAGAATTCATTACGATTCCGGTCTATTACTGGAGCCAGCATACCGCGACTCTCGGCCCTTTCAACAAAATTACCGCTCCTTTTCGCTGATAGAGGCACAATTTCCCTGAGTTTTCGCTGAGTTTTTCCACACTACTCAAGATCCCTCAGAATTCCCGGTTTTCCCGGTTTTCCCAGTGAGTAGACACCCCATTTTTAGTAATTCGGTTTAGGTGGCGGTAATCAAAGCAGAAACGTCACGAGCTGTCTTTCTTTTTAACGAACACGACCGGCGACGCCCGAGGACTCGACGAAGGCTCAACAATCCCTCTGGCGAGCATCTTGTTTTCTTCCTGCTGAATAATTTGCCGCTCTGCCATAGACACGCGATATGGTCGGCGGTGAATGGGAACAGCATCACCAGTGTTTATCCGATAGTTAACAAGGGTCGTCTGACCAAGTGGTCGATTGTCAGCGTCAAATATGTCGCAGTAGGAAAGAAAAAGGCGATATAGGGTGGCTGCTTGGTCAGGTGCGAGGTCAGGAGCGACCGCGAAACGTAATGGGCCGTTGAGCTTCAAGGCATCCTGCTGGTAATCAGGAGGATCTCGAGACGCGTCAGCTGCAAAAGCAGTGGCGTGGCCGTCTGTCGCTGACCGGAGCGTGGCTACCGCTTTGCCTTCATGTAACATTTGCTTCGTCAAGCCCAAATTGACAGCGGGGAGAAACATCCGATTAGCGGCAAGGGTTACTATGGCGTGTGGCAGAGAGATGCATTGCGCCAGGAGGACATCATGAACAGGTGCGACGACATAGCCGCTATCAGGCATGGTTGCCGTTGGGGCCAATTCGACGAAGGTTAAGGCTTTTGGAGATAAGCGAACAAACGCTGTAGTGCAGAGGGTGTTCGGTTGTTCCGTGCGAACGTCACAGCATACCGGGGGAACAGTCGATGAGGGCAGAATGCATCGTCAGTAAGTCGAGCCCGAAGAATAGGTCATGAGGGTAACTGGTCAGCACGGTGAACAGTACTGGAACTTGGCGGCCAGCGATTCCTATGCGAGCAGTGCACATAGCCCTGACGGCAACAGTGGCGCCATTGGCGACGCGTACGAGTCGAGGGATGGCAGGCTTAAGAACTTTTTTGAGGCAACGACATAGGTTAGCGCTAATTACGGACTCTTGGGCTCCAGTATCAATTAATTCCGTAAACGGAATACCATGTACATCTACTTCAATTAGGCTCGTGTTTGTGAGGAGCATGAACGGAAAATCTGCACAGGACGAACGTGATGCAGCACTACCACCAAGAGCTGCACGGCCTAGGTTTGGCGAGGAAATGCAGCGAGGCTGGGGTGACGGGGAACGACGGCGTTGAGGCGACGGCGATCGCACGGAGGAGCGGCTGTCAGGGGCATCAAAAATAGGGTACAGACGGCGAGGTGAATAACGGCGAGCGTCGGCGTATGCGCGAAGAGCAGGGAATGAGTTCCAGTACGGCGGCATCCAGGTGGTACGGCAGTGGCGGGATACGTGACCAATGGGGTGGTAGCGGAAGCAGATCGGTTTGTCATCTGGGGTTCGCCATTCAGCCAGATTGCGTGGTCTGGGAGCGAAATACTGGTCATTACAGGTTGTGGACATTGGAATGGGTGCCGAATCAGGCCAGGAGAAAGAGCAGGCGGTAGGGACTCCAAGGTTTGCAATTTCTTGCCCCACAACTGCTTGAACAACGTAAATAGCGGGGGCCACTTGGTCAATGGTACCGCCAGGGGATCGTGGATGAAGGGGGGCCGAACTCGCCGCTTCAATCTCACGGCGAACGATACGTATGACGTTCTCTTGAAATTGTCGTGTGGCGGTAAGTGTGGAGCAAGAGGACGTGGCAAGGGTGTTTGTTAACTGGGAAAAGTGTGGCACGATGCGGCGGCTTTTGGCGACCTCGAAGCAGCGGCATTCTTCGTCGAATATATATATATATATATATATATATATATGATAAATGATTGGTACCCTTCAACAGATACTCACTAAAATTTGAAGAAAAACTTTCAGAAGCTTCTCCTGCTCATGATCAGGTTGAAACCACCCTTAAATCACTGGAGCATGTCATTGATTTCCAGACAAAAAAAAATTACAGATCTGGAAGACCGAAATAGGCGGTCAAATATAAATATTCATGGCATAACTGACATCCTCGATAAAACTGAAGCGCTGCTTAAGGAAAATATTATCATTGAGGTAATTACAGATAAGTTGAAAGTGGAGTGCCATTCCATTGGCCGCATTCACAGACTTGGCCGAAAAGGTACTGACCGTCCAGTAATCATATATCTACAGGATTTCAATGAAAAGAAACTGATATTTGATAACTGTAAAAACTTGAAGAAACGAGCATAAGCATTAGGAACGATTACTCACAAGCTACACTAAAAGAAAGGAAGCTTTTGTGGGACAGCGCGCAAGCTGAGAAACTTAGGGGTCAAGAAGTATACCTGATTCATGATAAACTTAAGATTGATAAAGATATTTTTTTCTGGGATGAGGCAAAGAACATGCGCGTAAAAATAATGAATAAACGCTCCTCGCAGCAAGAAACCTGACGCTCCTCCCAAGAATGCGGCGAACACTTGCGTATTATTAAGGTAAACGCTCGCAGCGTCCTAAACAAAACAGAAAATCTTGAAATTACTTTATTAGAGCACAGCCCACACATTGCAGTTATAATGGAGACATGGCTGCGGTCCGAAATAGGTGACGAGCATGTGTTCCCACCCTGTTATCAAGTATTCCGCAAGGATAGGAATTCTAGGGGAGGCGGTGTTGCAGTACTTATTAAACATCATATAGAAGCTGTTCTACTAGAAGACGATAATAATATGATAATGATAAATATGATAAGATAATAATAATGATAAATATCACGTGTTGTGGTTACAAATTCCTTTTGTACGCAATTTACAGACCTCCCGATGCATCACCTGAATATCTAGTCAAGCTACAAGAAAGCTTGTCGCAATTCCAGTCAAACAAATTGTTACTTGTGGGTGACCTGAACTTACCTGACGTCATTTGGGAGCGTTTGCAAGCACTTTCACGGAACAATAAACATTTAAACAGCGTGCTTAACATAATGCTAACGCATGACCTAATTCACGTCGTTCAGGAGCCAACACGTGTGCAAGGACCTTGCCAATCTTTGCTTGACCTGGTATTTTTGCCCAGAATGTTAACTGAATATACCGTTGCAGTTGTAGAAGGTATATCTGATCATCTACTTGTCAGTATCGATATATCCATAGTCTCTTCCACCCCATCTGAAAAACCTGTGAAGCGTTCCTTCAAGGACTACTCACGCGCAAATGATGCAGCCATAATAGAACATATGGAAATATGTCTCATCGACTTTAACGACAGCAGTCGTTTAACGACTTTAACGACAGTGACAGCACTCTGGCACCGTTTTAAAAACGTGTGTAAGTTGTGTATTGATAAATTTGTGCCTCATAAATACAAACTAGTCCGCAAGCAAACACCGTGGATGACCCGTGATATTATCCATATGACCCGCAAGATAAAAAAGTTAAAGAAAACACGATTACAACGTGATCGAGTTAATGAAATGAAAGAAAACCTTGCGCGTGCAGTATGCACCTCGAAGGAACACTATTTCAATATAGTACTGCCAAACTTTATTGTTGTAAGCCCGAAAAGTTCTGGAATTACTTGAGCGAAAAAAAGAAGCCAGTAGCACAAATCTGCATCGATGGTTCAATCATTACCGATCACAGCGAAATTGCGAGTCACTTCAATTATTATTTTCATAGTGTATTTTCTAACTCTGGCATTAGTTCATCTAGAGAAAAAACATTTAACCCATCCGAAGCTAATTTTATTTCATACCCTGGCTTAGTTTCGATGCTAGTTAACTTAAATACTAAATCTTCTTGCGGTCCTGACAACCTTCCGAACATTTTTTTGAAACGTTATGCTGAAACTATTGCAAGGTTCCTTCTTATTATATTTCATTCTTCGTTGCTTGCTGGAAAATTACCGGATGACTGGAGGGTAGCCAGAGTTGTACCCGTATTCAAGAAGGGCGACTGTTCATTGTTAGAAAATTACCGGCCAATATCATTGACATCCTCATGTTGCAAACTAATTGAACATATTGTTGCAAATCAGATTAACGAATTTTTAGATAAACATTCAATACTGTCTAATTTTCAACACGGATTTAGAAAAGGCTACTCAACAGTTACACAGCTTGTCACCGTAATTCATTCACTCGCCTCATGCCTCGATAAAAATGGTCAAGTTGACGCCGTATTTCTTGATTTTAGCAAAGCCTTTGATACAGTTCCGCATTACAAATTAATACTGAAACTTCGACATCTTGAGCTCCCTGAAATATTAATCGCATGGTTAACAAACTATCTAACAAATCGCCGCCAGTTCCTGGAAATTAACAAGCAACAGTCTGGCTTCCGGTCACCTCGGGAGTTCCTCAAGGAAGTGTCCTAGGGCCACTGCTCTTTTTACTCTATATAAATGATATTACTACTTATATCCATCCCAGCGTGCAAATTAGGTTGTTTGCTGATGACTGTGTGCTTTTTAGGGAAATCACTTCAACCAATGATCAAACTGATTTAAATGCTTCTCTAGCTGGCATTACTGATTGGGGAAAAACATGGGGAATGCGTCTTAACGCTGAAAAGACGGCCTTTCTTCGCTTCACTGGTCAGAAAGCTCCACTAACCTTTAGTTACACGTTAGGTTCGTTGCCCTTGCACGAAGTAAGAAAATATAGGTATTTGGGCGTCACAATTACTAACAACTTATCATGGAATTTGCACATTGATAATATCTGTTCTTCCGCCTTGCGTAAATTATATTTTTTGCGACATAAACTTAGAAATTCCCCACCTAACGTAAAACTGCTTGCTTATTATTCAATAATTAGACCTAAACTTGAATATGCATGTGTTGTTTGGGACCCGTTTACTAAACAAAATATTAAATGTCTCGAAAGGGTACAGAAAAAAGCCGTACGATTCATATATTCTAAATTCTCTCGCTATGATTCCCCCTCACAAATAATGCATGATAATGGCATCGAAGTCCTTGAGCAGCGAAGGCAACACTTAAGAATTCGATTTCTTACGATGCTTATTAATGGAGACTTATTAATTAATCCTGCATCGTATCTGTTCAATACAACGTCTAGGCTTACTCGACACCATCATCCGAATTCAATAACACCTTATTTTGCACGGACAGATGTATTCAAGTATTCTTTTTTCCCCCGAACTATAAGAGACTGGAATAACTCGTTGTTGCCTGTTTCAATTGATTGACTCATTGTATAACTGTTGTGTCTTACCACTTTACTTGATTGAATAATGCATTGTAATATTGTTGTGTTTAACCACCCTGCTTGGACCTGTTTTAGATCTGCAGTATGAAATAAATAAAAAAATAAATCATTAGAGGTCACGCCTTGCATAGGCTGTGGGCATGGAAGTGTAGACCAGTATATTCTGATTGTATGCACGCGGCACTTTGCGCGCAATTTCTTTCGCGTATTTTTCCCAAATGTGAAATAATATAACATATATAAGTAAGTATGACTTCCAATCCGCGGTAGTGAAGCTAAAAGTAGCAGAAATCCATCTTCGCAACGAAGTCGTTCGATATGAAATTTGAACCACGATTACGAAGCATACACAAGGAACGCGGCCATTCAATCGGTGAGATTGCTTTTGCTGCTCAAAAATTCAGTTACGGACTCAACTTTTACCACTCAAAGCTATCCAGAAAGAAGGCACCAGGTTTCGACAGACGATTCTATCGTGAAAGACGACGAAAACCGAGCATTATGTGATTTAAGAGTGCAGCTTCTTGGGCTAGTTGAAACTGAATGCTGTGACGGAGTGTGTTTCCAGGACAGGCACGGAGTAAGGCACACATATGAACAAACGGCTGTTGTTTGTTTATTTGTGTGCCTTGCTCTGTGCCAGTCTGAAAAGCGGGCCGCGCCACAGTAAGCCATTAGGTGAATTCATAGTGGTGTAACATGACAAAATGCCAGGACTTGGCCAAAATATTCAACTCGTTGTAAAACCTTCACTGTGTTTTCTTTCATGCAGCGCCACGCCTGAGCACCCGTAAGTCAGAGCATTTTTTTTTTTTTTACGAACTACACTTTCCGCAGGTGATAAGCTTTAAAATGGACTATTATTTAAAGAGTCCTCCACCCAGGTTCGGGCTTTGTACGCAAACGAGCATGGCGCGCAAACCACTTTGTGCCTACGATGCTAGTGGAAAGTGAAGCGTCCGGGTGGCGCGAAGACGTTTGAAATTTCAAACAGAAGGCCGCACGTGCTTCATGCGGAGGGCACCGCGCTTCGAGCGAGAGAGTCAAGGTTACACGCATAAGACAGACTGCTTGCAACTTCTCCGGCCCTGGCACGTGACTTCGATTGACCACGCGATGTTAAAACGGGCGATGCCGCCACTCAGACTGCACCGCACGGCACGATATTTCGAGAAGACAAAACAAAAATCACCAGGGATTGCGATGCCACCCAATGCGATATTTTAGCGCCGCTGTACAGGTGTTTTGATTTCACGATATATTGAGGCATCACACAGTTCACCGCACCGAACGGCAGAACCGCAACGCGTGGCGCTATTCATGGGTGCCCCATGTAACTTGAGCCAACCATTACAAATATGCAAATTTCCCGTAGCTGGACAAAGCCAAGGTAATGTTGCCTATGCGGGAAGAGAATGCGAAGCGATGGTCGAAGCGGGAGCTGCTGCGGCCAGCCTGACTTCGAACAGCGCCTTGCTGACGTGGCTCCAGTCACACGCAGATGCGCGGCGCCGATGATTATGGCGGATGAGGACTCGCTGTGGTGATGACGATGCTACACGTCAAATAGCTTCCTTAAAGGGCGGCGAATACCCATCGACACATAACCAGTGGTTTAAGTTGGCGTCAAAGATGTTGAGGATTATGAAATAGCGGCACTGACCCGCGGTTCATAATCATTGACCCGAGTTGGTCGGATGGCTGGATTCGAACACGGTTCTCTTAACACAGCGGCACGCTGATGTACCCATTAGGCTATAGACTACCCAATGACCCAGGATGGAGCGCAAATGGTTAGAACACAGAAACTAACCGGAAATTATGGGAAGTATCATAACAATGCTAATCACTATACAAAAACATGTCTGCTGATCGCCGATATTGTGGCTAGCTAAACTTTCGCATTCAGTCCTCTTCCTGAGCTTGATGACGTCATCACTCGTGCCAAACAGTCGGCGTCACGGTCTCACCTTTCGACGTTGCTTCCCTCAGTTTTCCTGTCCTAGTGACAACCTCTCGATTTCTAAACCGCCCGCCATCCTCGTCTCCATAGTCCAACCACCACCACCCAGCACAGTGTCTAAATACATCAGACGACACAAAACCGTTGCACTTAAAAGAAAAGCTATTTCATTTCGACAAATGATTTGAGCCTATGTCACATAAACAAGGGTCCCTCCTTGCTTTTGATCGCTTTTGTGGTTCAGTAACGGTACATGTTACTCATTTGTCTTTCCACTGTCGATGACGAGCTGGTACTCGGACGATGGTATGCAGCACGTTCGCGTGAACGCTGGTGCTCCAGCGGCTGTTATTCACCAGTTAGCTTATGCGTTGGGCGCCGGCTTCCCTACATCGCAGAATCGCTTAACTATGTGCTCTTTTCTTTTGCAGCACGACCGACCACGCCACTACCAAGTAAGTTGCTACACCTTGCGCGTGTGTTTCGTTTCGCAATGGTACTTGAGGAGAAACACTTACCTCTAAAGTTAAGGCATTCTTTTCAAATTTGCAAGCTTGCCCCCCCCCCCCCCCCCCCCCGCCCCCAAGAACAAAAAACTTTCTTGCTTGACTATAACCTTTGAGTTTGCTTGTATGAACGTTCGCTGCTTGCTTGATGTTGTGGTTTGTTAAGCACTCACATTTCACTACTGAATTTCGCCAATGGGTCATAGATTGGTATCAAGAAATCGGCTTGCAGTACACTAACTTTAACGGCGCGACTTTGGCATCTGGCTCTCAATTGCTGGAAAAGTTGCCACGTTTCTTGACGGTCTGATCGCCAATTTCTGCACTATTTTGTATACACTACCATTGCCAATGCCAGAAATTACACGTTAACTCCCGGACACGGCAATTATCCTTTGATAACAAGCTGCGAGGTTGTTCAGGCTTGTTATTAAAGAAGCCATCTTCTCATATGTAGAAAGCTGCCTTTTCTGATCA